>NC_092532.1:900000-1133955 GCF_037038585.1 Patagioenas fasciata
CGGGCAATCCCGACAGGGCATGCTGGAGCCCGACAGAGCCCGAGCAAACCCGACAGGGCCCGACAACGCCCGACAGGGCCCGAGCAAACCTGACAGGACCTGACAAAGCCTGACAGGGCCCGACGGAGCCCGACAGGGCCTGAGCAAACCCGAAAGAGCCCGACGGAGCCTGACAGGGCTCGATAGAGTCCGACAGGGCCCGAGGAAACCCGACAGGGCCCGAGGAAACCCGACAGGGCCCGACGGAACCCGAGAGGGCCCGACGGAACCCGAGAGGGCCCGACGGAACCCGAGAGGGCCCGAGGGAATCCGACAGGGCCCGACGGAGCCTGACAGGGCCCGAGCAAACCCGACAGGGCCCGACAGAGCCCGACAGGACCCGAGCAAACCCGACAGGGCCCGAGCAAACCCGACAGGGTTCGACAAAGCCTGACAGGGCTCGATGGAGCCCGACAAGGCCCGAGGAAACCCGACAGGGCCCGACGGAGCCTGACAGGACCCGAGCAAACCCGACAGTGCTCGACGGAGCCTGACAGGGCCCGAGCAAACCCGACAGGGCCCGAGCAAACCTGACAGGGCACGAAGGAGCCCGACAGGGCCCGAGGAAACCCGACAGGGCCCGACGGAGCCCGATAGGGCCCGAGCAAACCCGACAGGGCCCGAGGGAGCCCGACATGGCCCGAGCAAACCCGACAGGGTTCGACGGAGCCCGACAGAGCCCGAGGAAACCAGACAGGGCCCGACGGAGCCCAACAGGGCCCGAGCAAACCCGACAGGGCTCGACGGAGCCCGACAGGGCCCGAGCAAACCCGAAAGGGCCCGACAGAGCCTGACAGGGCTCGATGGAGCCAGACAGGGCCCGAGGAAACCCGACAGGGCCTGATTGAGCCCGATAGGGCCCGAGCAAACCCGACAGGGCCTGACGGAGCCTGACAGGGGCCGGGCAAACCCGACAGGGCACGCTGGAGCCCGACGGAGCCCGAGCAAACCCGACAGGGCCCGACAAGGCCCGACAGGGCCCGAGCAAACCTGACACGTCCTGACAAAGCCTGACAGGGCCCGACGGAGCCCGCCAGGGCCTGAGCAAACCCGAAAGAGCCCGACGGAGCCTGACAGGGCTCGATAGAGTCCGACAGGGCCCGAGGAAACCCGACAGGGCCCGACGGAACCCGAGAGGGCCCGACGGAACCCGAGAGGGCCCGAGGGAATCCGACAGGGCCCGACGGAGCCTGACAGGGCCCGAGCAAACCCGACAGGGCCCGACAGAGCCCGACAGGACCCGAGCAAACCCGACAGGGCCCGAGCAAACCCGACAGGGCTCGATGGAGCCCGACAGGGCCCGAGGAAACCCGACAGGGCCCGACGGAGCCTGACAGGGCCCGAGCAAACCCGACAGGGCCCGAGCAAACCTGACAGGGCTCGATGGAGCCCGACAGGGCCCGAGGAAACCCGACAGGGCCTGACGGAGCCCGACAGGGCCCGAGGAAACCCGAAAGGGCCCGACGAAGCCTGACAGGGCTCGATGGAGCCCGACAGGGCCCGAGGAAACCCGACAGGGCCCGACGGAGCCCGATAAGGCCCGAGCAAACCCGACAGGGCCCGATGGAGCCCGACAGGGCTCAAGCAAACCCGACAGTGTCCGACGAAGCCTGACAGGGCTTCAGCAAACCCGACATGGCCCGAGCAAACCCGACAGGGCCCGACGGAGCCCAACAGAGCCCGAGGAAACCAGACAGGGCCCGACAGAGCCCGACAGGGCCCGAGCAAACCCGACAGGGCCCGACGGAGCCCGACAGGGCCCGAGCAAACCTGAAAGGGCCCGACGGAGCCTGACAGGGCTCGATGGAGCCCGACAGGGCCCGAGGAAACCCGACAGGGCCTGATTGAGCCCGATAGGGCCCGAGGAAACCCGACAGGGCCTGACGGAGCCTGACAGGGCCCGGGCAAACCCGACAGGGCACGCTGGAGCCCGACAGAGCCGGAGCACACCCGACAGGGCCCGAAAAGGCCCGACAGGGCCTGAGCAAACCTGACACGTCCTGACAAAGCCTGACAGGGCCCGACGGAGCCCGACAGGGCCCGAGCAAACCCGAAAGGGCCTGACGGAGCCTGACAGGGCTCGATGGAGCCCGACAGGGCCCGAGGAAACCCGACAGGGCTCGACGGAGCCCGATAGGGCCCGAGCAAACCCGACAGGGCCTGACGGAGCCCGACAGGGCCCGAGCAAACCCGAAAGGGCCCGACGAAGCCTGACAGGGCTCGATGGAGCCCGACAGGGCCCGAGGAAACCCGACAGGGCCCGACGGAGCCCGATAGGGCCCGAGCAAACCCGACAGGACCCGATGGAGCCCGACAGGGCTCGAGCAAACCCGACAGGGCCTGAGCAAATCCGACAGGGCCCGACGGAGCCCGACAGGGCCCGAGCAAACCCGAAAGAGCCCGACGGAGCCTGACAGGGTTCGATAGAGTCCGACAGGGCCCGAGGAAACCCGACAGGGCCCGACGGAATCCGAGAGGGCCCGACGGAACCCGAGAGGGCCCGAGGGAATCCGACAGGGCCCGACGGAGCCTGACAGGGCCCGAGCAAACCCGACAGGGCCCGACAGAGCCCGACAGGACCCGAGCAAACCCGACAGGGCCCGAGCAAACCCGACAGGGTTCGACAAAGCCTGACAGGGCTCGATGGAGCCCGACAGGGCCTGAGGAAACGCAACAGGGCCCGACGGAGCCTGACAGACCCCGAACAAACCCGACAGGGCTCGACGGAGCCCGATAGGGCCCGAGTAAACCCGACAGGGCCTGACGGAGCCCGACAGGGCCCGAGCAAACCCGAAAGGGCCCGACGAAGCCTGACAGGGCTCGATGGAGCCCGACAGGGCCCGAGGAAACCCGACAGGGCCCGACGGAGCCCGATAGGGCTCGAGCAAACCCGACAGGGTCCGACGAAGCCTGACAGGGCTTCAGCAAACCCAACATGGCCCGAGCAAACCCAACAGGGTTCGACAGAGCCCAACAGAGCCCGAGGAAACCAGACAGGGCCCGACGGAGCCCGACAGGGCCCGAGCAAACCCGACAGGGCCCGAGCAAACCCGACAGGGTTCGACAAAGCCTGACAGGGCTCGATGGAGCCCGACAGGGCCTGAGGAAACCCAACAGGGCCCGACGGAGCCTGACAGACCCCGAACAAACCCGACAGGGCTCGACGGAGCCCGATAGGGCCCGAGTAAACCCGACAGGGCCTGACGGAGCCCGACAGGGCCCGAGCAAACCCGAAAGGGCCCGACGAAGCCTGACAGGGCTCGATGGAGCCCGACAGGGCCCGAGGAAACCCGACAGGGCCCGACGGAGCCCGATAGGGCCCGAGCAAACCCGACAGGGCCCGATGGAGCCCGACAGGGCTCGAGCAAACCCGACAGGGTCCGACGAAGCCTGACAGGGCTTCAGCAAACCCGACATGGCCTGAGCAAACCCGACAGGGTTCGACGGAGCCCGACAGAGCCCGAGGAAACCAGACAGGGCCCGATGGAGCCCGACAGGGCACGAGCAAACCCGACAGAGCCTGACGGAGCCTGACAGGGCCCGAGCAAACCCGAAAGGGCCCGAGCGAATCTGACAGGGCCCGACGGAGCCCGACAGGACGCGGGCAAACCCTACAGGGCCCGAGCAAACCCGACAGGGCCTGACAAGGCCCGACAGGGCCCGAGCAAACCTGCCAGGGCCTGACGAAGCCCGACAGGGCTCGAGCAAACCCGATAGGGCCTGACGGAGCCTGACAGGGTCTGATGGAGCCCGACAGGGCCCGAGCAATCCCGACAGGGCTCGATGGAGCCCGACAGGGCCCAAGGAAACCCAACAGGGCGCGACGGAGCCTGTCGGGTTTGCTCGGGCTCTGTCAGGCTCCGTCGGGCCCTGTCGGGTTTGCTCGGGCCCTGTCAGGCTCCGTCGGGTTCTGTCGGATTTGCTCAGGCCCTGTCGGGTTTGTTCGAGCCTGCCGGGTTTGCTAGGGCTCTGTCGGGCTCCGTCAGGCCCTGTCTGGTTTCCTGAGGCCCTGTCGGGCTCCGTCGGGCCCTGTTGGGTTTGCTCAGGCCCTGTCGGGTTTGGTCAGGCCCTGTCAGGCTCCGTCGACCCCTGTCAGGTTTGCTCGGGCCCTGTCGGGCTCTGTCGGGCCCTATCAGATTTGCTCGGGCCCTGTCGGGTTTGCTCAGGCCCTGTCAGGCTCCGTCGAGCCCTGTCGGGTTTGCTCAGGCCCTGTCAGGCTCCGTCAGGCCCTGTCGGGTTTGCTCGGGCCCTGTCGGGTTTGCTGGGGCCCTGTCGGGCTCCGTCGGGCCCTGTCGGGTTTCCTCGGGCCCTGTCAGGCTCCATCGAGCCCTGTCAGGCTCTGTGAGGCTTTGTCGGGTTTGCTCGGGCCCTGTTGGGCTCCGTCGGGCCCTGTCAGGCTTTGTCGGGCCCTGTCGGTTTTGCTCGGGCCCTGTCGGGCCTTGTCGGGCCCTGTCGGGATTGCTCAGGCCCTGTCGGGCCTTGTCAGGCCCTGTCGGGTTTGCTCGGGCCCTGTCGGGTTTGCCCTGTCCTGTCGGGCTCCGTCGGGCTCTGTCAGATTTCTCGGGCCCTGTCGGGTTTGCTCGGGCCCTGTCAGGCTCCGTCAGGCCCTGTCGGGTTTGCTCGTGCCCTGTCGGGCTCCGTCGGGCCCTGTCAGGTTTGCTTGCGCCCTGTCGGGATCCGTTGGGCCCTGTCGGGTTTGCTCGGGCCCTGTCGGGCTCCTTCGTGCCCTGTCAGGTTTGCTCGGGCCCTGTCAGGCTCCATCGAGCCCTGTCAGGCTTTGTCGAACCCTGTCAGGTTTGCTCGGGCCATGTCGGGTTTGCTCGGGCCCTGTCAGGCTCTGTCGGGCCCTGTCTGGTTTCCTCGGGCCCTGTCGGGCTCCTTCGAGCCCTGTCAGGCACCGTCGGGCCGTGTCGGGTTTGCTCGGGGCCTGTCGGGCCTTGTCGGGCCCTGTCGGGTTTGCTCGGGCTCTGTCGGGCTCTAGCATGCCCTGTCGGGTTTGCCCGGGCCCTGTCTGGCTCCGTCAGGCCCTGTCGGGTTTGCTCGGGCCCTATCGAGCTCCGTCGGGCCCTGTCGAGATTCCTCGGGCTCTGTCGGTCTCCATCGAGCCCTGTCAGGCTCCGTCGGGCCCTGTCGGGTTTGCTCGGGCCCTGTCGGGTTTGCTCAGCAACTGTCGGGTTTGCTCAGGCCCTGTCGGGTTTGCTTGGGCCCTGTCGGGTTTGCTCGGGCCCTGTCGGGCTTCCTCGGGCCCTGTCGGGCTCCATCGAGCCCTGTCAGGCTCCGTCGGACCCTATCAGGCTTTGCTCGGGCCCTGTCAGGCTCCGTCAGGCCCTGTCGGGTTTGCTCGGGCCCTATCGGGCTCCGTCGGGCCCTGTCGGTTTTCCTCGGGCTCTGTCGGTCTCCATCGAGCCCTGTCAGGCTCCGTCGGGCCCTGTCGGGTTTGCTCGGGCCCTGTCGGGTTTGCTCAGGCACTGTCGGGTTTGCTCAGGCCCTGTCGGGTTTGCTTGGGCCCTGTCGGGCTCCGTCGGGCCCTGTTGGGTTTCCTCGGGCCCTGTCGGGCTCCATCGAGCCCTGTCAGGCTCCGTCGGACCCTTTCGGGTTTGCTCGGGCCCTGTCGGGCTCCGTCGGGCCATGTCGGATTTCCTCGGGCCCTGTCGGGTTCCATCGAGCCCTGTCAGGCTCCGTCGGGCCTTTTTGGGTTTGCTCGGGCCCTGTCAGGCTCCGTCGGGCCCTGTCAGGCTTTGTCAGGTCCTGTCAGGTTTGTTCTGGCCCTGTCGGGCCTTGTCGGGCCCTGTCAGGTTTGCTCGGGCCCTGTCGGGCCTTGTCAGGCCCTGTCGGGTTTGCTCGGGACCTGTCGGGTTTGCCCGCGTCCTGTCGGGCTCCGTCGGGCCCTGTCAGATTCGCTCGGGCCCTGTCGGGTTTGCTCGGGCCCTTTCAGGCTCCGTCAGGCCCTGTCGGGTTTGCTCGTGCCCTGTCGGGCTCCGTCGGGCCCTGTCAGGTTTGCTCAGGCCCTGTCGGGATCCGTTGGGCCTTGTCGGGTTTGCTCGGACCCTGTCGGGCTCCTTCGTGCCCTGTCAGGTTTGCTCGGGCCCTGTCATGTTTGCTCGGGCCCTGTCAGGCTCCGTCGGGCCCTGTCGGGTTTCCTCGGGCCCTGTCGGGCTCCATCGAGCCCTGTCAGGCTTTGTCGAACCCTGTCGGGTTTGCTCGGGCCCTGTCGGGATTGCTCGGGTCCTGTCGGGCTCTGTCGGGCCCTGTCATGTTTGCTCGGGCCCTGTCGGGCTCCGTCGGGCCCTGTCGGATTTGCTCGGGCCCTGTCGGGTTTGCTGAAGCCCTGTCAGGCTTCGTCGGACCCTGTCGGGTTTGCTGGGGCCCTGTCGGGCTCCGTCGAACCCTGTCGGGTTTGCTCGGGCCCTGTCAGGCTCCGTCGCGCCCTGTCGGGTTTCCTCGGGCCCTGTCGGGCTCCATCGAGCCCTGTCAGGTTTGCTCGGGCCCTGTCGGGTTTGCTCGGGCCCTGTCGGGCTCCATCGGACCCTATCAGGCTTTGGCGGGTCCTGTCGGGTTTGCTCAGGCCCTGTCGGGCCTTGTCAGCCCCTGTCAGGTTTGCTCGCGCCCTGTCGGGCTCCGTCGGGCCCTGTCAGGTTCTCTCGGGCCCTGTCAGGTTCGCTCGGGCCCTGTCAGGCTCCGTCAGGCCCTATCGGGTTTGCTCGAGCCCTATCGGGCTCTGTCAGGCCCTGTCAGGTTTGCTCGGGCCCTGTCGGGCCTTGTCAGGCCCTGTCGGGTTTGCTCGGGACCTGTCGGGTTTGCCCGCGTGCTGTCGGGCTCCGTCGGGCCCTGTCAGATTCGCTCGGGCCCTGTCGGGTTTGCTCGGGCCCTTTCAGGCTCCGTCAGGCCCTGTCGGGTTTGCTCGTGCCCTGTCGGGCTCCGTCGGGCCCTGTCAGGTTTGCTCAGGCCCTGTCGGGATCCGTTGGGCCTTGTCGGGTTTGCTCGGACCCTGTCGGGCTCCTTCGTGCCCTGTCAGGTTTGCTCGGGCCCTGTCATGTTTGCTCGGGCCCTGTCAGGCTCCGTCGGGCCCTGTCGGGTTTCCTCGGGCCCTGTCGGGCTCCATCGAGCCCTGTCAGGCTTTGTCGAACCCTGTCGGGTTTGCTCGGGCCCTGTCGGGATTGCTCGGGTCCTGTCGGGCTCTGTCGGGCCCTGTCATGTTTGCTCGGGCTCTATCAAGCTCTGTCGGGCCCTGTCGGATTTCCTCGGGCCCTCTCGGGTTCCGTCGGGCCCTCTCGGGTTCCGTCCGGCCCTGTCGGGTTACCTCGGGCCCTGTTGGAGTATATCGAGCCCTGTCAGGCTCCGTCGGGCTCTTTCGGGTTTGCTCAGGCTCTGTCGGGCTCCGTCGGGCCCTGTCAGGCTTTGTCAGGTCCTGTCAGGTTTGCTCGGGCCCTGTCGGTCCTTGTCGGGCCCTGTCGGGTTTGCTCGGGCCCTCTCGGGCTCCGTCGGGCTCTGTCGGGTTTCCTCGGGCTTTGTCAGGCTCCGTCAGGCCCTGTCGGGTTTGCTCGGGCCCTGTCGGGCTCCATCGAGCTTTGTCAGGCTTTGTCGAACCCTGTCGGGTTTGCTCGGGCCCTGTCAGGCTCCGTCGTGCCCTGTTGGGTTTCCTCGGGCCATGTCAAGCTCCGTCGGGCCCTGTCAGGTTTGCTCGGGCCCTGTCGGGTTTGCTCGGGCCCTGTCGGGCTCCGTCAGGCCCTGTCGGGTTTGCTCCGGCCCTATCGGGCTCTGTCGGGCCCTGTCGGGTTTCCTCGGGCCCTGTCGGGCTCCACCGCGCCCTGTCAGGCTCCGTCGGATCCTTTCGGGTTTGCTCGGGCCCTGTCGGGCTCCGTCGGGCCCTGTCGGATTTGCTCAGGCCCTGTCGGGTTTGCTCGAGCTTTGTCGGGCTCCATCGGGTCCTGCCGGGTTTGCTCGGGCCCTATCGGGCTCCGTCGGGCCCTGTCGGGTTTACTCGGGCCCTGTCGGGCTCCATCGAGCCCTGTCAGGCTTCGTCGGGCCCTTTTGGGTTTGCTCGGGCCCTGTCGGGCTCCGTCAGGCCCTGTCGGGTTTGCTCGGGCCCTATCGGGCTCCGTCGGGCCCTGTCGGGTTTACTCGGGCCCTGTCGGGCTCCATCGAGCCCTGTCAGGCTCCGTCGGGCCCTTTCGGGTTTGCTCGGGCCCTGTCGGGCTCCGTCGGGCCCTGTCGGGTTTGCTCGGGCCCTGTCAGGCTTTGTCAAGCCCTGTCGGGTTTGCTAGGGCCCTGTCGGGCTCCGTCGGGCCCTGTCAGGCTTTGTCGAACCCTGTCGGGTTTGCTCGGGCCCTGTCGCGTTTGCTCGGGCCCTGTCGGGCTCTGTCGGGCCCTGTCTGGTTTCCTCGGGCCCTGTCGGGCTCCGTCGGGCCCTGTCGGATTTGCTCGGGCCCTGTCGGATTTGCTCGGGCCCTGTCGGGTTTGCTCGGGCCCTGTCGGGCTCCGTCGAGCCCTGTCGGGTTTGCTCAGGCCCTGTCAGGCTCCGTCGGGCCCTATCGGGTTTCCTCGGGCCCTGTCGGGCTCCATCGGGCCCTGTCAGGCTTTTTCGAACTCTTTCGCATTTGCTCGGGCCCTGTCGGGTTTACTCGGGCCCTGTCGGGCTCTGTCGGGCCCTGTCTGTTTTCCTCAGGCCCTGTCGGGCTCCGTCGGGCTCTGTCGGGTTTGCTCGGGCCCTGTCGGGTTTGCTGAAGCCCTGTCAGGCTTTGTTGGACCCTGTCGGGTGTGCTCGGGCCCTGTCGGGCTCCGTCGAGCTCTGTCGCGTTTGCTCGGGCCCTGTCAGGCTCCGTCGTACCCTGTTGGGTTTCCTCGGGCCCTGTCAAGCTCCGTCGGGCCCTGTCAGGTTTGCTCGGGCCCTGTCGGGTTTGCTCGGGCCCTGTCGGGCTCCATCGGACCCTATCAGGCTTTGGCGGGTCCTGTCGGGTTTGCTCAGGCCCTGTCGGGCCTTGTCAGCCCCTGTCGGGTTTGCTCACGCCCTGTCGGGCTCCGTCAAGCCCTGTCAGGTTCTCTCGGGCCCTGTCAGGTTTGCTCGGGCCCTGTCAGGCTCCGTCGGGCCCTATCGGGTTTGCTCGGGCCCTGTCGGGCTCCGTCAGGCCCTGTCAGGTTTGCTCGGGCCCTGTCGGGCCTTGTCAGGCCCTGTCGGGTTTGCTCGGGACCTGTCGGGTTTGCCCGCGTCCTGTCGGGCTCCTTCGGGCCCTGTCAGATTCGCTCGGGCCCTGTCGGGTTTGCTCGTGCCCTGTCGGGCTCCGTCGGGCCCTGTCAGGTTTGCTCGGGCCCTGTCGAGATCCATTGGGCCCTGTCGGGTTTGCTCGGGCCCTGTCGGGCTCCATCGAGCCCTATCAGGCTTCGTAGGGCCCTTTCGGTTTTGCTCGGGCCCTGTCGGGCTCCGTCAGGCCCTGTCGGGTTTGCTCCGGCCCTATCGGGCTCTGTCGGGCCCTGTCGGGTTTCCTCGGGCCCTGTCGGGCTCCACCGAGCCCTGTCAGACTCCGTCGGGCCCTTTCGGGTTTGCTCGGGCCCTGTCGGGCTCCGTCGGGCCCTGTCGGATTTGCTGAGGCCCTGTCAGGCTCCGTCGAGCCCTGTCAGGTTTGCTCGGGCCCTGTCGGGTTTGCTCAGGCCCTGTCAGGTTTGCTCGGGCCCTGTCGGGTTTTCTCGGGCCCTGTCAGGCTCCGTCGGGCCCTTTCGGGTTTGCTCGGGCCCTGTCGGGTTCCGTCGGGCCCTGTCGGGTTTCCTCGGGCCCTGTCGGACTCTATCGAGCCCTGTCAGGCTCCGTCGGGCTCTTTCGGGTTTGCTCAGGCCCTGTCGGGCTCCTTCGGGCCCTGTCAGGCTTTGTCAGGTCCTGTCAGGTTTGCTCGGGCCCTGTCGGGCCTTGTCGGGCCCTGTCAGGTTTGCTCGGGCTCTGTCGGGCTCCAGCGTGCCCTGTCGGGTTTGCATGGGCCCTGTCAGGCTCCATCAGGCCCTGTCGGGTTTGCTCGGGCCCTATCAAGCTCCGTGGGGCCCTGTCGGGTTTCCTCGGGTCTTGTCGGGCTCCGTCGGGCCCTGTCGGATTTGCTCAGGCCCTGTCGGGTTTGCTCGAGCCCTGTCGGGCTCCATCGGGTCCTGTCGGGTTTGCTCGGGCCCTATCGGGCTCTGTCGGGCCCTGTCGGGTTTCCTCGGGCCCTGTCAGGCTCAGTTGGGCCCTGTCGGCTTGCTCGGGCCCTGTCGGGTTTTCTGAAGCCCTGTCAGGCTTCATCGGACCCTGTCAAGTGTGCTCGGGCCCTGTCGGGCTCCGTCGAGCCCTGTCAGGTTTTCTCGAGCCTTGTGAGGCTCCTTCGGGCCCCGTCGGGTTTGCTCGGGCCCTGTCGGGTTTGCTCAGGCCCTGTCGGGTTCCGTCGGGCCCTGTCGGGTTTCCTCGGGCCCTGTCGGACTCCACTGAGCCCTGTCAGGCCCCGTCGGGCTCTTTCGGGTTTGCTCGGGCCCTAGCGGGCTCCGTCGGGCCCTGTCAGGCTTTGTCAGGACGTGTCAGGTTTGCTCGGGCCCTGTCGGGCCTTGTCGGGCCCTGTTGGGTTTGCTCGGGCTCTGTCGGGCTCCAGCGTGCCCTGTCGGGTTTGCCCGGGCCCTGTCAGGCTCCGTCAGGCCCTGTCGGGTATGCCCGGGCCCTGTCAGGCTCCGTCAGGCCCTGTCGGGTTTGCTCGGGCCCTGTCGGGCTCCGTCGAACCCTGTCGGGTTTGCTCGGGCCCTGTCAGGCTCCGTCAGGCCCTATCGGGTTTCCTCGGGCCCTGTCGGGCTCCATCGAGCCCTGTCAGGTTTGCTCGGGCCCTGTCGGGCCTTGTCAGGCCCTGTCGGGTTTGCTCGGGACCTGTCGGGTTTGCTCGGGCCCTGTCAGGCTCCGTCGGGCCCTGTCAGATTCGCTCGGGCCCTGTCGGGTTTGCTCGGGCCCTGTCAGGCTCCGTCAGGCCCTGTCGGGTTTGCTCGGGCCCTGTCGGGCTCCTTCGTGCCCTGTCAGGTTTGCTCGGGCCCTGTCGGGTTTGCTAGGGCCCTGTAAGGCTCCGTCGGGCCCTGTCGGGTTTCCTCGGACCCTGTCGGGCTCCATTGAGCTTTGTCAGGCTTTGTCGAACCCTGTCGGGTTTGCTCGGGCCCTGTCGGGTTTGCTCGGGCTCTGTCGGGCTCCAGCGTGCCCTGTCGGGTTTGCCCGGGCCCTGTCAGGCACCGTCAGGCCCTGTCGGGTATGCTCGGGCCCTATCGGGTTCAATCAGGCCCTGTCGGGTTTCCTCGGGCCCTGTCTGGCTCCATCGAGCCCTGTCAGGATCCGTCGGGCCCTTTCGGGTTTGCTCGGGCCCTGTCGGGCTCCGTCGGGCCCTGTCGGGTTTGCTCGGGCCCTGTCGGGCTCCGTCGGGCCCTGTCTGGTTTCCTCGGGCTCTGTCGGGCTCCGTCGGGCCCTGTCGGGTTTGCTCAGGCCATGTCGGGTTTGCTGAAGCCCTGTCAGGTTTGCTCGGGCCCTGTCGGGTTTGCTCGAGCCCTGTCGGGCTCCATCGGGCCCTATCGGGTTTGCTCGGGCCCTATCGGGCTCCGTCGGGCCCTGTCGGGTTTCCTCGGGCCCTGTCGGGCTCCATCGAGCTCTGTCAGGCTTCGTCGGGCCCTTTCGGGTTTGCTCGGGCCCTCTCGGGTTTGCTCGGGCCCTGTCGGGTTTCCTCGGGCCCTGTCGGACTCTATCGAGCCCTGTCAGGCTCCGTCGGGCTCTTTCGGGTTTGCTCAGGCCCTGTCGGGCTCCGTCGGGCCCTGTCAGGCTTTGTCAGGTCCTGTCAGGTTAGCTCGGGCCCTGTCGGGCCTTGTCGGGCATAGTCAGGTTTGCTCGGGCTCTGTCGGGCTCCAGCGTGCCCTGTCAGGTTTGCCCGGGCCCTGTCAGGCTCCATCAGGCCCTGTCGGGTTTGCTCAGGCCCTATCGGGCTCCGTGGGGCCCTGTCGGGTTTCCTCGGGCCCTGTCGGGTTTACGCGGGCCCTATCGGGCTTAGTCGGGCCCTGTTGGGTTTCCTCGGGCCCTGTCGGGCTCCATCGAGCCCTGTCGGGCTCCATCGGGCCCTGTCGGGTTTACGAGGGCTCTATCGGGCTCCGTCAGGCCCTGTCGGGTTTGCTCGGGCCCTGTCAGGCTCCGTCGGGCCCTGTCGGGTTTCCTCGGGCCCTGTCGGGCTCCATCGAGCCCTGTCATGCTTTGTCGAACCCTGTCGGGTTTGCTCGGGCCCTGTCGGTCTCTGTCCGGACCTTTCTGGTTTCCTCGGGCCCTGTCGGGCTCCGTCGGGCCCTGTCGGGTTTGCTCGGGCCCTGTCGGGTTTGCTAAAGCCCTGTCAGGCTTCCTCGGACCCTATCGAGTGTGCTCGGGCCCTGTCGGGCTCCGTCGAGCCCTGTCAGGTTTGCTCGGGCCTTGTCAGCCTCCGTCGGGCCCTGTCGGATTTCCTCGGGCCCTGTCGGGTTTGCTCGGGCCCTGTCGAGGTCCGTCGGGCCCTGTCGGGTTTCCTCGGGCCCTGTCAGACTCCATTGAGCCCTGCAAAGCTCCGTCGGGCTCTTTCGGGTTTGCTCGGGCCCTGGCGGGCTCCGTCGGGCCCTGTCAGGCTTTGTCAGGTACTGTCAGGTTTCCTCGGGCCCTGTCGAGCCTTGTCGGGCCCTGTCGGGTTTGTTCGGGCTCTGTCGGGCTCCAGCGTGCCCTGTCGGGTTTGCCCGGGCCCTGTCAGGCTCCATCAGGCCCTGTCGGGTTTGCTCGGGCCCTGTCGGACTCCTTCGTGCCCTGTCAGGTTTGCTCGGGCCCTGTCGGGTTTGCTCGGGCCCTGTCAGGCTCCGTCGAGCCCTGTCAGGTTTGCTCGGGCCCTGTCGGGTTTGTTCGGGCCCTGTCAGGCTCTGTCGGGCCCTGTCGGGTTTCCACGGGCCCTGTCAGGCTCCATCGAGCCCTGTCAGGCTTTGTCGAACCCTGTCGGCTTTGCTCGGGCCCTGTTGGGTTTGCTCGGGTCCTGTCGGGCTCTGTCGGGCACTGTCGGATATGCTCGGGCCCTGTCAGGCTCCGTCTGGCCCTGTCGGATTTCCTCGGGCCCTCTCGGGTTCCGTCGGGCCCTCTCGGGTTCCCTCGGGCCCTGTCGGGTTTCCTCGGGCCCTGTCGGACTCTATCGAGCCCTGTCAGGCTCCGTCGGGCTCTTTCGGGTTTGCTCAGGGCCTGTCGGGCTCCGTCGGGCCCTGTCAGGCTTTGTCAGGTCCTGTCAGGTTTTCTCGGGCCCTGTTGGGCCTTGTCGGGCATAGTCAGGTTTGCTCGGGCTCTGTCGGGCTCCAGCGTGCCCTGTCGGGTTTACCCGGGCCCTGTCAGGGTCCATCAGGCCCTGTCGGGTTTGCTCGGGCCCTGTCGGGTTTGCTCGGGCCCTGTCAGGCTCCGTCGAGCCCTGTCGGGTTTGCTCGGGCCCTGTCAGGCTCCGTCAGGCCCTGTCTGGTTTGCTCGTACCGTGTCGGGCTCCATCGGGCCCTATCAGGTTTGCTTGGGCACTGTCGTGCTCCGTCGGGCCCTGTCAGGCTTTGTCGAACCCTGTCGGGTTTGCTCAGGCCCTGTCGGGTTTGCTCGGGCCCTGTCAGGCTCCGTCGAGCCCTGTCAGGTTTGCTCGGGCCCTGTCGGGTTTGCTCGGGCCCTGTCAGGCTCCGTCGAGCCCTTTCGGGTTTGCTCGGGCCCTGTCAGGCTCCGTCAGGCCCTGTCTGGTTTGCTCGTACCGTGTCGGGCTCCATCGGGCCCTGTCAGGTTTGCTTGGGCACTGTTGGGCTCCGTCGGGCCCTGTCAGGCTTTGTCGAACCCTGTCGGGTTTGCTCAGGCCCTGCCGGGTTTGCTCGGGCCCTGTCGGGCTCCTTCGTGCTCTGTCAGGTTTGCTCGGGCCCTGTCGGGTTTGCTCGGGCCCTGTCAGGCTCCGTCGAGCCCTGTCAGGTTTGCTCGGGCCCTGTCGGGTTTGCTCGGGCCCTGTCAGGCTCCGTCGAGCCCTGTCGGGTTTGCTCGGGCCCTGTCAGGCTCCGTCAGGCCCTGTCTGGTTTGCTCGTACCGTGTCGGGCTCCATCGGGCCCTGTCAGGTTTGCTTGGGCACTGTCGGGCTCCGTCGGGCCCTGTCAGGCTTTGTCGAACCCTGTCGGGTTTGCTCAGGCCCTGTCGGGTTTGCTCGGGCCCTGTCAGGCTCCGTCGAGCCCTGTCAGGTTTGCTCGGGCCCTGTCGGGTTTGCTCGGGCCCTGTCAGGCTCCGTCGGGCCCTGTCGGGTTTGCTCAGGCCCTGTCGGGCTCCTTCGTGCCCTGTCAGGTTTGCTCGGGCCCTGTCGGGTTTGCTCGGGCCCTGTCAGGCTCCGTCGGGCCCTGTCGGGTTTGCTCAGGCCCTGTCGGGTTTGCTAGGGCCCTGTCGGGCTCCGTCGGGCCCTGTCTGGTTTCCTCAGGCCCTGTCGGGCTCCGTCGAGCCCTGTCGGGTTTGCTCGGGCCCTGTCAAGCTCTGTCGGGCCCTGTCGGATTTCCTCGGGCCCTCTCGGGTTCCGTCGGTCCCTCTCGGGTTCCGTCCGGCCCTGTCGGGTTTCCTCGTGCCCTGTCGGACTCTATCGAGCCCTGTCAGGCTCTGTCAGGCTCTTTCGGGTTTGCTCAGGCCCTGTCGGGCTCCGTCGGGCCCTGTCAGGCTTTGTCAGGTCCTGTCAGGTTTGCTCGGGCCCTGTCGGGCCTTGTCGGGCCCTGTCGGGTTTGCTCGGGCTCTGTCGGGCTCCAGCGTACCCTGTCGGGTTTGCCCGGGCCCTGTCAGGCTCCATCAGGCCCTGTCGGGTTTGCTCGGGCCCTATCAGGCTCCGTCGAGCCCTGTCGGGTTTCCTCGGGCCCTGTCGGGCTCCATCGAGCCCTGTCGGGTTTGCTCGGGCCCTGTCGGGCTCCGTCGGGCCCTGTAGGGTTTGCTCGGGCCCTGTCAGGCTCCGTCACGCCCTGTCGGGTTTCCTCGGGCCCTGTCGGGCTCCATCGAGCCCTGTCGGGTTTGCTCGGGCCCTGTCGGGCACCATCGGACCCCTTCAGGCTTTGTCGGGTCCTGTCGGGTTTGCTCGGGCCCTGTCGGGTTTGCCCGCGTCCTGTGGGGCTCCGTCGGGCCCTGTCAGATTCGCTCGGGCTCTGTCGGATTTGCTCGGGCCCTGTCAGGCTCCGTCAGGCCCTATCGTGTTTGCTCGGGCCCTGTCAGGCTCCGTCGGGCCCTGTCAGGTTTGCTCAGGCCCTGTCGGGATCCGTTGGGCCCTGTCGGGTTTGCTCGGGCCCTGTCGGGCTCCTTCGTGCCCTGTCAGGTTTGCTCGGGCCCTGTCGGGTTTGCTCGGGCCCTGTCAGGCTCCGTCGAGCCCTGTCAGGTTTGCTCGGGCCCTGTCGGGTTTGCTCGGGCCCTGTCAGGCTCCATCGAGCCCTGTCGGGTTTGCTCGGGCCCTGTCAGGCTCCGTCAGGCCCTGTCTGGTTTGCTCGTACCGTGTCGGGCTCCATCGGGCCCTGTCAGGTTTGCTTGGGCACTGTTGGGCTCCGTCGGGCCCTGTCAGGCTTTGTCGAACCCTGTCGGGTTTGCTCAGGCCCTGTCGGGTTTGCTCTGGCCCTGTCGGGCTCCTTCGTGCCCTGTCAGGTTTGCTCGGGCCCTGTCGGGTTTGCTCGCGCCCTGTCAGGCTCCGTCGAGCCCTGTCAGGTTTGCTCGGGCCCTCTCGGGTTTTCTCGGGCCCTGTCAGGCTCCGTCGAGCCCTGTCGGGTTTGCTCGAGCCCTGTCAGGCTCCGTCAGGCCCTGTCTGGTTTGCTCGTACCGTGTCGGGCTCCATCGGGCCCTGTCAGGTTTGCTTGGGCACTGTCAATCTCTGTCGGGCCCTGTCAGGCTTCGTCGGACCCTGTCGGGTTTGCTCGGGCCCTGTCGGGCTCCGTCGAACCCTGTCGGGCTCCGTCGGGCCCTGTCAGGCTCCGTCAGGCCCTATCGGGTTTCCTCGGGCCCTGTCGGGCTCCATCGAGCCCTGTCAGGTTTGCTCGGGCCCTTACGGGCCTTGTCAGGCCCTGTCGGGTTTGCTCGGGACCTGTCGGGTTTGCTCGGGCCCTGTCAGGCTCCGTCGGGCCCTGTCAGATTCGCTCGGGCCCTGTCGGGTTTGCTCGGGCCCTGTCAGGCTCCGTCAGGCCCTGTCGGGTTTGCTCGTGCCCTGTCGGGCTCCGTCGGGCCCTGTGAGGTTTGCTCAGGCCCTGTCGGGATCCGTTGGGCCCTGTCGGGTTTGCTCGGGCCCTGTCGGGCTCCTTCGTGCCCTGTCAGGTTTGCTCGGGCCCTGTCGGGTTTGCTCGGGCCCTGTCAGGCTCCGTCGAGCCCTGTCAGGTTTGCTCGGGCCCTGTCAGGCTCCGTCGGGCCCTGTCGGGTTTCCTCGGGCCCTGTCGGGCTCCATTGAGCTTTGTCAGGCTTTGTCGAACCCTGTCGGGTTTGCTCGGGCCCTGTCGGGTTTGCTCGGGTCCTGTCGGGTTCCGTCGGGCCCTGTCGGGTTTTTTCGGGCCCTGTCGGACTCTATCGAGCCCTGTCAGGCTCCGTCGGGCTCTTTCGGGTTTGCTCAGGCCCTGTCGGGCTCCGTCGGGCCCTGTCAGGCTTTGTCAGGTCCTGTCAGGTTTGCTCGGGCCCTGTCGGGCCTTGTCGGGCCCTGTCGGGTTTCCTCGGGCCCTGTCAGGCTCCTTTGGGCCCTGTCGGCTGGCTCGGGCCCTGTCGGGTTTTCTGAAGCCCTGTCAGGCTTCATCGGACCCTGTCAAGTGTGCTCGGGCCCTGTCGGGCTCCGTCGAGCCCTGTCAGGTTTTCTCGAGCCTTGTCAGGCTCCTTCGGGCCCCGTCGGGTTTGCTCGGGCCCTGTCGGGTTTGCTCAGGCCCTGTCGGGTTCCGTCGGGCCCTGTCGGGTTTCCTCGGGCCCTGTCGGACTCCACTGAGCCCTGTCAGGCTCCGTCGGGCTCTTTCGGGTTTGCTCGGGCCCTAGCGGGCTCCGTCGGGCCCTGTCAGGCTTTGTCAGGACGTGTCAGGTTTGCTCGGGCCCTGTCGGGCCTTGTCGGGCCCTGTCGGGTTTGCTCGGGCGCTGTCGGGCTCCAGCGTGCCCTGTCGGGTTTGCCCGGGCCCTGTCAGGCTCCGTCAGGCCCTGTCGGGTTTGCTCGGGCCCTATCGGGTTCAATCAGGCCCTGTCGGGTTTCCTCGGGCCCTGTCTGGCTCCATCGAGCCCTGTCAGGCTCCGTTGGGCCCTTTCGGGTTTGCTCGGGCCCTGTCGGGCTCCGTCGGGCCCTGTCGGGTTTGCTCGGGCCCTGTCGGGCTCCGTCGGGCCCTGTCTGGTTTCCTCGGGCTCTGTCGGGCTCCGTCGGGCCCTGTCGGGTTTGCTCGGGCCATGTCGGGTTTGCTGAAGCCCTGTCAGGTTTGCTCGGGCCCTGTCGGGTTTGCTCGAGCCCTGTCGGGCTCCATCGGACCCTGTCGGGTTTGCTCGGGCCCTATCGGGTTCCGTCGGGCCCTGTCGGGTTTCCTCGGGCCCTGTCAAACTCTATCGAGCCCTGTCAGGCTCCGTCGGGCTCTTTCGGGTTTGCTCGACCCCTGTCGGGCTCCGTCGGGCCCTGTCAGGCTTTGTCAGGTCCTGTCAGGTTTGCTCGGGCCCTGTCGGGCCTTGTCGGGCATAGTCAGGTTTGCTCGGGCTCTGTCGGGCTCCAGCATGCCCTGTCGGGTTTGCCTGGGCCCTGTCAGGCTCCATCAGGCCCTGTCGGGTTTGCTCGGGCCCTATCGGGCTCCGTGGGGCCCTGTCGGATTTCCTCGGGCCCTGTCGGGCTCCATCGAGCCCTGTCGGGCTCCATCGAGCCCTGTCGGGTTTGCTCGGGCCCTGTCAGGCTCCGTCGAGCCCTGTCAGGTTTGCTCGGGCCCTGTCGGGTTTGCTCGGGCCCTGTCAGGCTCCGTCGAGCCCTGTCGGGTTTGCTCGGGCCCTGTCAGGCTCCGTCAGGCCCTGTCTGGTTTGCTCGTACCGTGTCGGGCTCCATCAGGCCCTGTCAGGTTTGCTTGGGCACTGTCGGGCTCCGTCGGGCCCTGTCAGGCTTTGTCGAACCCTGTCGGGTTTGCTCAGGCCCTGTCGGGTTTGCTCGGGCCCTGTCGTGCTCTGTCGGGCCCTGTCTGGTTTCCTCGGGCCCTGTCGGGCTCCGTCGGGCCCTGTCGGGTTTGCTCAGGCCCTGTCGGGTTTGCTGAAGCCCTGTCAGGCTTCGTCGGACCCTGTCGGGTTTGCTCGGGCCCTGTCGGGCTCCGTCGAACCCTGTCGGGTTTGCTCGGGCCCTGTCAGGCTCCGTCAGGCCCTATCGGGTTTCCTCGGGCCCTGTCGGGCTCCATCGAGCCCTGTCAGGTTTGCTCGGGCCCTGTCGGGCCTTGTCAGGCCCTGTCGGGTTTGCTCGGGACCTGTCGGGTTTGCTCGGGCCCTGTCAGGCTCCGTCGGGCCCTGTCAGATTCGCTCGGGCCCTGTCGGGTTTGCTCGGGCCCTGTCAGGCTCCGTCAGGCCCTGTCGGGTTTGCTCGTGCCCTGTCGGGCTCCGTCGGGCCCTGTCAGGTTTGCTCAGGCCCTGTCGGGATCCGTTGGGCCCTGTCGGGTTTGCTCGGGCCCTGTCGGGCTCCTTCGTGCCCTGTCAGGTTTGCTCGGGCCCTGTCGGGTTTGCTCGGGCCCTGTCAGGCTCCGTCGAGCCCTGTCAGGTTTGCTCGGGCCCTGTCAGGCTCCGTCGGGCCCTGTCGGGTTTCCTCGGGCCCTGTCGGGCTCCATTGAGCTTTGTCAGGCTTTGTCGAACCCTGTCGGGTTTGCTCGGGCCCTGTCGGGTTTGCTCGGGTCCTGTCGGGTTCCGTCGGGCCCTGTCGGGTTTTTTCGGGCCCTGTCGGACTCTATCGAGCCCTGTCAGGCTCCGTCAGGCTCTTTCGGGTTTGCTCAGGCCCTGTCGGGCTCCGTCGGGCCCTGTCAGGCTTTGTCAGGTCCTGTCAGGTTTGCTCGGGCCCTGTCGGGCCTTGTCGGGCCCTGTCAGGTTTGCTTGGGCACTGTCGGGCTCCGTCGGGCCCTGTCAGGCTTCGTCGGGCCCTCTCGGGTTTGCTCGGGCCCTGTCGGGCTCCTTCCTGCCCTGTCAGGTTTGCTCGGGCCCTGTCGGGTTTGCTCAGGCCCTGTCGGGCTCCGTCGAGCCCTGTTGGGTTTGCTCAGGCCTGACAGGGCCAGACGGAGCCCGACAGGGCCCGAGGAAACCAGACAGGGCCCGACAGAGCCGGACAGGGCCCGAGCAAACCCGACAGGGCCCGAGGAAACCCGACAGGGCCCGACGGAGCCTGACAGAGCCCGAGCAAACCCAACAGGGCTCGACGGAGCCCGATAGGGCCCGAGCCAACCCGACAGGGCCTGACGGAGCCCGACAGGGCCCGAGCAAACCAGAAAGGGCCCGACGAAGCCTGACAGGGCCCGACGGAGCCCGACAGTGCCCAAGCAAACCTGACAGGGCCCGACGGAGCCCGACAGGGTACGAGCAAACCAGACAGGGCCTGACGGAGCCTGACAGGGCTTCAGCAAACCGGACATGGCCCGAGCAAACCCGACAGGGCCCGACATAGCCCGACAGAGCCCGAGGAAACCAGACAGGGCCCGACGGAGCCCGACAGGGCCCGAGCAAACCTGACAGGGCCCGAGCAAACCTGACAGGGCCCGACAAGACCCGACAGGGCCTGAGCAAACCTGACAGGACCTGACAAAGCCTGACAGGGCCCGACGGAGCCCGACAGGGCCCGAGCAAACCCGAAAGTGCCCGACGGAGCCTGACAGGGCTCGATGGAGCCCGACAGGGCCCGAGGAAACCCGACAGGGCCCGACGGAGCCCGACAGGGCCCGAGCAAACCCGACAGGGCCCGACGGAGCCTGACAGGGCTCGATGGAGTCCGACAGGGCCCGAGGAAACCCGACAGGGCTCGACGGAGCCCGATAGGGCCCGAGCAAACCTGACAGGGCCTGACGGAGCCTGACAGGGCCCGGGAAAACCCGACAGGGCACGCTGGAGCCCGACAGAGCCCGAGCAAACCCGACAGGGCCCGACAAGGCTCGACAGGGCCCGAGGAAACCCGAAAGAGCCCGACGGAGCCTTGCAGGGCTCAATGGAGTCCGACAGGGCCCGAGGAAACCCGACAGGGCCCGACGGACCTCGGCAGGGCCTGAGCAAACCCGACAGGGCCCGAGGAAATCCGACAGGGCCCGACGGAGCCTGACAAGGCCCGAGTAAACCTGATAGGGCTCGACGGAGCCCGACAGGGCCCGAGCACACTCGACAGGGTCCAACGAAGCCTAACAGGGCTTCAGCAAACCCGACAGGGCCCGAGCAAACCCGACAGGGCCCGACGGAGCCCGAGAGGGACCAAGGAAACCAGAAAGGTCCCGACAGAGACCGACAGGGCCCGAGCAAACCCGACAGGGCCCGAGCAAACCCGACAGGGTTCGACAAAGCCTGACAGGGCTCGATGGAGCCCGACAGGGCCCGAGGAAACCCGACAGGGCCCGACGGAGCCCGACAGGGCCCGAGCAAACCCGACAGGGCCTGACGGAGCCCGATAGGGCCCGCGTAAACCCGACAGGGCCCGACGGAGCCTGACAGGGCTCGATGGAGCCCGACAGGGCCCGAGGAAACCCGACAGGGCCCCACGGAGCCCGATAGGGCCTGAGCAAACCCGACAGGGCCTGATGGAGCCTGACAGGGCCCGGGCAAACCCGACAGGGCACGCTGGAGCCCGACAGAGCCCGAGCAAACCCGACAGGGCTCGACAAGGCCCGACAGGGCCCGAGCAAACCTGACAGGACCTGACAAAGCCTGACAGGGCCCGACGGAGCCCGACAGGGCCTGAGCAAACCCGAAAGAGCCCGACGGAGCCTGACAGGACTCAGTGGAGTCCGACAGGGCCCGAGGAAACCCGACAGGGCCTGACGGAACCCGAGAGGGCCCGACAGAACCCGAGAGGGCCCGAGGAAATCCTTCAGGGCCCGACGGAGCCTGACAGGGCCCGAGCAAACCCAACAAGGCCCGACAGAGCCCGACAGGACCCGAGCAAACCCGACAGGGCCCGAGCAAACCCGACAGGGTTCGACAAAGCCTGACAGGGCTCGATGGAGCCCGACAGGGCCCGAGGAAACCCAAAAGAGCCTGACGGAGCCTGACAGGGCCCGAGCAAACCCGACAGGGCCCGAGCAAACCTGACAGGGCATGAAGGAGCCCGACAGGGCCCGAGCAAACCCGACAAGGCCCAACGGATCCCGACAGGGCCTGAGCAAACCTGACAGGGCCCGACGGAGCCCGACAGGGCACGAGCAAACCCGACAGGGCCTGACGGATCCTGACAGGGCCCGAGCAAACCCGACAGGGCCCGAGCGAATCTGACAGGGCCCGAGGGAGCCCGACAGGACGCGGGCAAACCCGACAGGTCCCGAGGAAACCCGACAGGGCCTGACAAGGCCCGACAGGGCCCGAGCAAACCTGACAGGGCATGACGGAGCCCGACAGGGCTCGAGCAAACTCGATAGGGCCTGACGGAGCCTGACAGGGCCCGAGCAAACCTGACAGGGCCCGAGAGAACCTGACAGGGCCCGACGGAGCCCGACAGGGCGCGAGCAAACCTGACAGGGGCTGACAAGGCCCGACAGGGCCTGAGCAAACCCGACAGGACCCGACAAAGCCTGATAGGGTCCGATGGAGCTCGACACGGCCCGAGCAAACCCGACAGGGCCCGAGCAAACCTGACAGGGCTCGATGGAGCCCAACAGGGCCCGAGGAAACCCGACAGGGCCCGACGTAGCCTGACAGAGCCCGAGCAAACCCGAAAGGGCCCGACAAAGCCTGACAGGACTCGATGGAGCCCGACAGGGCCCGAGGAAACCCGACAGGGCCTGACGGAGCCCGACAGGGCCCGAGCAAACCCGAAAGGGCCCGACGAAGCCTGACAGGGCTCAGTGGAGTCCGAGAGGGCCCGAGGAAACCCGACAGGGCCCGACAAGGCCCGTCAGGGCCCGAGCAAACCTGACACGTCCTGACAAAGCCTGACAGGGTCCGACGGAGCCCGCCAGGGCCCGTGCAAACCCGAAAGAGCCCGACGGAGCCTGACAGGGCTCAGTGGAGTCCGAGAGGGCCCGAGGAAACCCGACAGGGCCCGACGGAACCCGACAGGGCCTGAGCAAACCTGACAGGGCCCGAGCAAACCCGACAGGGCCCGACAGAGCCTGACAAGGCCCGAGAAAACCTGACAGGGCTCGACGGAGCCCGACAGGGCCCGAGCACACTTGACAGGATCCGACGAAGCCTGACAGGGCTTCAGAAAACCCGACAGGGCCCGAGCAAACCGACAGGGCCCAACAGAGCCCGACAGGGCCCAAGGAAACCCGACAGGGCCCGACGTAGCCCGATAGGGCCCGAGCAAACCCGACAGGACCCAATGGAGCCCGACAGGGCCTGAGCAAATCCGACAAGGCCCGACGAAGCCCGACAGGGCCCGAGCAAACCCAAAAGGGCCCGACGGAGCCTGACAGGGCTCGATGGAGCCCGACAGGGCTCGAGGAAACCCGACAGGGCCCCACGGAGCCCGATAGGGCCCGAGCAAACCCGACAGGGCCTGATGGAGCCTGACAGGGCCCGGGCAAACCCGACAGGGCACGCTGGAGCCCGACAGAGCCCGAGCAAACCCGATAGGGCCCGACAAGGCCCGACAGGGCTCGAGCAAACCTGACAGGACCTGACAAAGCCTGACAGGGCCCGACAGAGCCCGACAGGGCCCGAGCAAACCCGAAAGGGCCCGACGAAGCCTGACAGGGCTCGATGGAGCCCGACAGGGCCCGAGGAAACCCGACAGGGACCGACGGAGCCCGACAGGGCCCGAGCAAACCCGACAGGGCCCGATGGAGACCGACAGGGCTCGAGCAAACCCGACAGGGTCCAACGAAGCCTGACAGGGCTTCAGCAAACCCGACATGGCCCGAGCAAACCCGACAGGGCCCGACGGAGCCCAACAGAGCCCGAGGAAACCAGACAGGGCCCGACGGAGCCCGACAGGGCCCGAGCAAACCCGACAGGGCCCGACGGAGCCCGACAGGGCCCGAGCAAACCCGAAAGGGCCCGACCGAGCCTGACAGGGCTCGATGGAGCCCGACAGGGCCCGAGGAAACCCGACAGGGTCCCACGGAGCCCGATAGGGCCCGAGCAAACCCGACAGGGCCTGACGGAGCCTGACAGGGCCCGGGCAAACCCGACAGGGTACGCTGGAGCCCGACAGAGCCCGAGCAAACCCGACAGGGCCCGACAAGGCCCGACAGGGCCCGAGCAAACCTGACACGTCCTGACAAAGCCTGACAGGGCCCGACGGAGCCCGCCAGGGCCCGAGCAAACGCGAAAGAGCCCGACGGAGCCTGACAGGGCTCAGTGGAGTCCGACAGGGCCCGAGGAAACCCGACAGGGCCCGACGGAACCCGACAGGGCCTGAGCAAACCCGACAGGGCCCGAGCAAACCCGACAGGGCCCGACAAAGCCTGACAAGGCCCGAGAAAACCTGACAGGGCTCGACGGAGCCCGACAGGGCCCGAGCACACTCGACAGGGTCCGACGAAGCCTGACAGGGCTTCAGAAAACCCGACAGGGCCCGAGCAAACCGACAGGGCCCAACGGAGCCCGACAGGGCCCGAGGAAACCAGACAGGGCCCGACAGAGCCCGACAGGGCCTGAGCAAACCCGACACGGCCTGAGCAAACCCGACAGGGTTCGACAAAGCCTGACAGGGCTCGATGGAGCCCGACAGGGCCCAAGGAAACCCGACAGGGCCCGACAGAGCCTGACAGGTCCCAAGCAAACCTGACAGGGCCCGACGGAGCCCGACAGGGCACGAGCAAACCAGACAGGGCCTGACGGAGCCTGACAGGGCCCGAGCAAACCCGACAGGGCTCGACAAAGCCTGACAGGGCCCGAGCAAACCCGACAGGGCCCGAGCAAACCTGACAAAGCTCGACGGAGCCTGACAGGGCCTGAGCAAACCCGACAGGGCCCGAGCAAACCTGACAGGGCACGACAAGGCCCGCCAGGGCCCGAGCAAACCCGACAGGGCCCAACGGATCCCGACAGGGCCTGAGCAAACCTGACAGGGCCCGACGGAGCCCGACAGGACGCGGGCAAACCCGACAGGGCCCGAGCAAACCCGACAGGGCCTTACAAGGCCCGACGGGGCCTGAGCAAACCCGACAGGACCCGACAAAGCCTGACAGGGTCCGATGGAGACCGACAGGGCCCGAGCAAACCCGACAGGGCTCGATGGAGGCCGACAGGGCCCGAGGAAACCCGACAGGGCGCGACGGAGCCTGACAGGGCCCGACCAAACCCGATAGGGCTCGACGGAGCCCGACAGGGCCTGAGGAAACCAGACAGGGCCTGACGGAGCCCGACAGGGCCCTAGCAAACCCGACAGGGCCTGAGCAAACCCGACAGGGCCCGACGGAGCCCGACAGGGCCTGAGGAAACCAGACAGGGCCCGACGGAGCCCGACAGGGCCCTAGCAAACCCGACAGGGCTTGACAAAGCCTGACAGGGCCCGAGAAAACCCGACAGGACCCGAGCAAACCCGACAGGGCCCGACGGAGCCCTACAGGGCCCGAGGAAACCCGACAGAGCCCGACGGAGCCCGATAGGGCTCGAGCAAACCCGACAGGGCCCGATGGAGCCCGACAGGGCTCGAGCAAACCCGACAGGGTCCGAGCAAACCCGACAGGGCCCGACGGAGCCCGACAGAGCCCGAGGAAACCAGACAGGGCCTGACGGAGCCCGACAGGGCCCGAGCAAACCCGACAGGGCCCGACGGAGCCCGACAGGGCCCGAGCAAACCCGTAAGGGCCGACGGAGCCTGACAGGGCTCGATGGAGCCCGACAGGGCCCGAGGAAACCCGACAGGGCCTGATTGAGCCCGATAGGGCCCGAGCAAACCCGACAAGGCTTGACGGAGCCTGACAGGGCCCGAGCAAACCCGACAGGGCCCGAGCAAACCTGACAAAGCTCGACGGAGCCTGACAGGGCCCGAGCAAACCCGACAGGGCCCGAGCAAACCTGACAGGGCACGAAGGAGCCCGACAGGGCCCGAGCAAACCCGACAGGGCCCAACGGATCCCGACAGGGCCTGAGCAAACCTGACAGGGCCGACGGAGCCCGACAGGACGCGGGCAAACCCGACAGGGCCCGAGCAAACCCGACAGGGCCTGACAAGGCCCGACGGGGCCTGAGGAAACCCGACAGGACCCGACAAAGCCTGACAGGGTCCGATGGAGACCGACAGGGCCCGAGCAAACCCGACAGGGCTTAACAAAGCCTGACAGGGCCCGAGCAAACCCGACAGGGCCCGAGCAAACCCGACAGGGCCCGACGGAGCCCGACAGAGCCCGAGCAAACCCGTAAGGGCCCGACGGAGCCTGACAGGGCTCGATGGAGCCCGACAGGGCCCGAGCAAACCCGACAGGGCCCGACGGAGCCCGATAGGGCCCGAGCAAACCCGACAGGACCCGATGGAGCCCGACAGGGCTCGAGCAAACCCGACAGGGCCTGAGCAAATCCGACAGGGCCCGACGGAGCCCGACAGGGCCCGAGCAAACCCGAAAGGGCCCGACGGAGCCTGACAGGGCTCGATGGAGCCCGACAGGGCCCGAGGAAACCCGACAGGGCCCCACGGAGCCCGATAGGGCCCGAGCAAACCCGACAGGGCCTGATGGAGCCTGACAGGGCCCGGGCAAACCCGACAGGGCACGCTGGAGCCCGACAGAGCCCGAGCAAACCCGACAGGGCCCGACAAGGCCCGACAGGGCCCGAGCAAACCTGACAGGACCTGACAAAGCCTGACAGGGCCCGACGGAGCCCGACAGGGCCTGAGCAAACCCGAAAGAGCCCGATGGAGCCTGACAGGGCTCGATAGAGTCCGACAGGGCCCGAGGAAACCTGACAGGGCCCGACGGAACCCGAGAGGGCCCGACGGAACCCGAGAGGGCCCGAGGGAATCCGACAGGGCCCGACGGAGCCTGACAGGGCCCGAGCAAACCCGACAGGGCCCGACAGAGCCCGACAGGACCCGAGCAAACCCGAAAGAGCACGAGCAAACCCGACAGGGTTCAACAAAGCCTGACAGGGCTCGATGGAGCCCGACAAGGCCCGAGGAAACCCGACAGGGCCCGACGGAGCCTGACAGGGCCCGAGCAAACCCGACAGGGCTCGACGGAGCCTGACAGGGCCCGAGCAAACCCGACAGGGCCCGAGCAAACCTGACAGGGCACGAAGGAGCCCGACAGGGCCCGAGCAAACCCGACAAGGCCCAACGGATCCCGACAGGGCCTGAGCAAACCTGACAGGGCCCAACGGAGCCCGACAGGGGAGTAGCAAACCCGACACGGCCTGACAGAGCCTGACAGGGCCCGAGCAAACCCGACAGGGCCCGAGCGAATCTGACAGGGCCCGACGGAGCCCGACAGGACGCGGGCAAACCCGACAGGTCCCGAGCAAACCCGACAGGGCCTGAAAAGGCCCGACAGGGCCCAAGCAAACCTGACAGGGCCTGACGGAGCCCGACAGGGGTCGAGCAAACCCGATAGGGCCTGACGGAGCCTGACAGGGCCCGAGCAAACCTGACAGGGCCCGAGAGAACCTGACAGGGCCCGACAGAGGCCGACAGGGCCCGAGGAAACCAGACAGGGCCCGACAGAGCCCGACAGGGCCCGAGCAAACCCGACAGGGCCCGAGCAAACCCGACAGGGCTCGACAAAGCCTGACAGGGCTTGATGGAGCCCGACAGGGCCCGAGGAAACCCGACAGGGCCCGACGGAGCCTGACAGGGCCCGAGCAAACCCGACAGGGCCTGACGGAGCCCGACAGGGCCCGAGCAAACCCGAAAGGGCCCGACGAAGCCTGACAGGGCTCGATGGAGCTCGACAGGGCCCGAGGAAACCCGACAGAGCCCGATGGAGCCCGATAGGGCTCGAGCAAATCCGACAGGGCCCTATGGAGCCCGACAGGGCTCGAGCAAACCCGACAGGGTCCGAGCAAACCCGACAGGGCCCGACGGAGCCTGACAGAGCCCGAGGAAACCAGACAGGGCCCGACGGAGCCCGACAGGGCCCGAGCAAACCCGACAGGGCCCGACGGAGCCCGACAGGGCCCGAGCAAACCCGTAAGGGCCCGACCGAGCCTGACAGGGCTCGATGGAGCCCGACAGGGCCCGAGGAAACCCGACAGGGCCTGATTGAGCCTGATAGGGCCCGAGCAAACCCGACAGGGCCTGACGGAGCCTGACAGGGCCCGGGCAAACCCGACAGGGCACGCTGGAGCCCGACAGAGACCGAGCAAACCCGACAGGGCCCGACAAGGCCCGACAGGGCCCGAGCAAACCTGACACGTCTTGACAAAGCCTGACAGGGCCCGACGGAGCCCGCCAGGGCCCGAGCAAACCCGAAAGAGACCGACGGAGCCAGACAGTGCTCAGTGGAGTCCGACAGGGCCCGAGGAAACCCGACAGGGCCCGACGGAGCCTGACAAGGCCCGAGAAAACCTGACAGGGCTCGACGGAGCCCGACAGGGCCCGAGCACACTCAACAGGGTCCGACGAATCCTGACAGGGCTTCAGAAAACCCGACAGGGCCCGAGCAAACCGACAGGGCCCAACGGAGCCCGACAGGGCCCGAGGAAACCAGACAGGGGCCGACAGAGCCCGACAGGGCCCGAGCAAACCCGACAGGGCCTGAGCAAACCCGACAGGGTTCGACAAAGCCTGACAGGGCCCGACGGAGCCCGCCAGGGCCCGAGCAAACCCGAAAGAGCCCGACGGAGCCTGACAGGGCTCAGTGGAGTCCGACAGGGCCCGAGGAAATTCGACAGGGCCCGACGGAACCCGACAGGGCCTGAGCAAACCCGACAGGGCCCGAGCAAACCCGACAGGGCCCGACAAAGCCTGACAAGGCCCGAGAAAACCTGACCGGGCTCGACGGAGCCCGACAGGGCTCGAGCACACTCGACAGGGTCAGACGAAGCCTGACAGGGCTTCAGAAAACCCGACAGGGCCCGAGCAAACCGACAGGGCCCAACGGAGCCCGACAGGGCCCGAGGAAACCAGACAGGGCCTGAGCAAACCCAACAAGGTTCGACAAAGCCTGACAGGGCTCGATGGAGCCCGACAGGGCCCAAGGAAACCCGACAGGGCCCGACAGAGCCCGACAGTGCCCAAGCAAACCTGACAGGGCCCGATGGAGCAAACCCGACAGGGCACGAGCAAACCAGACAGGGCCTGACGGAGCCTGACAGGGCCCGAGCAAACCCGACAGGGCTCGACAAAGCCTGACAGGGCCCGAGCAAACCCGACAGGGCCCGAGCAAACCTGACAAAGCTCGACGGAGCCTGACAGGGCCCGAGCAAACCCGACAGGGCCCGAGCAAACCTGACAGGGCACGAAGGAGCCCGACAGGGCCCGAGCAAACCCGACAGGGCCCAACGGATCCCGACAGGGCCTGAGCAAACCTGACAGGGCCCGACGGAACCCGACAGGACGCGGGCAAACCCGACAGGGCCCGAGCAAACCCGACAGGGCCTGACAAGGCCCGACGGGGCCTGAGCAAACCCGACAGGACCCGACAAAGCCTGACAGGGTCCGATGGAGACCGACAGGGCCCGAGCAAACCCGACAGGGCTTGATGGAGCCCGACAGGGCCCGAGGAAACCCGACAGGGCGCGACGGAGCCTGACAGGGCCCGACCAAACCCGACAGGGCTCGACGGAGCCAGACAGGGCCTGAGGAAACCAGACAGGGCCCGACGGAGCCCGACAGGGCCCTAGCAAACCCGACAGGGCCTGAGCAAACCCGACAGGGCCCGACAGAGCCCGACAGGGCCTGAGGAAACCAGACAGGGCTCGACGGAGCCCGACAGGGCCCTAGCAAACCCGACAGGGCTTGACAAAGCCTGACAGGGCCCGAGCAAACCCGACAGGGCCCGAGCAAACCCGACAGGGCCCGACGGAGCCCGACAGGGCCCGAGCAAAACCGTAAGGGCCCGACGGAGCCTGACAGGGCTCGATGGAGCCCGACAGGGCCCGAGGAAACCCGACAGAGCCCGACGGAGCCCGATAGGGCCCGAGCAAACCCGACAGGACCCGATGGAGCCCGACAGGGCTCGAGCAAACCCGACAGGGCCTGAGCAAATCCGACAGGGCCCGACAAAGCCCGACAGGGCCCGAGCAAACCCGAAAGGGCCCGACGGAGCCTGACAGGGCCTGATGGAGCCTGACAGGGCCCGGGCAAACCCGACAGGGCACGCTGGAGCCCGACAGAGCCCGAGCAAACCCGACAGGGCCCGACAAGGCCCGACAGGGCCCGAGCAAACCTGACAGGACCTGACAAAGCCTGACAGGGCCCGACGGAGCCCGACAGGGCCTGAGCAAACCCGAAAGAGCCCGACGGAGCCTGACAGGGCTCGATAGAGTCCGACAGGGCCCGAGGAAACCCGACAGGGCCCGACGGAACCCGAGAGGGCCCGATGGAACCCGAGAGGGCCCGAGGGAATCCGACAGGGCCCGACGGAGCCTGACAGGGCCCGAGCAAACCCGACAGGGCCCGACAGAGCCCGACAGGACCCGAGCAAACCCGAAAGGGCCCGAGCAAACCCGACAGGGTTCGACAAAGCCTGACAGGGCTCGATGGAGCCAGACAAGGCCCGAGGAAACCCGACAGGGCCCGACGGAGCCTGACAGGGCCCGAGCAAACCCGACAGGGCTCGACGGAGCCTGACAGGGCCCGAGCAAACCCGACAGGGCCCGAGCAAACCTGACAGGGCACGAAGGAGCCCGACAGGGCCCGAGCAAACCCGACAAGGCCCAACGGACCCTGACAGGGCCTGAGCAAACCTGACAGGGCCCAACGGAGCCCGACAGGGCACTAGCAAACCCGACAGGGCCTGACGGAGCCTCACAGGGCCCGAGCAAACCCGACAGGGCCCGAGCGAAACAGACAGGGCCCGACGGAGCCCAACAGGACGCGGGCAAACCCGACAGGTCCCGAGCAAACCCGACAGGGCCTGACAAGGCCCGACAGGGCCCAAGCAAACCTGACAGGGCCTGACGGAGCCCGACAGGGGTCGAGCAAACCCGATAGGGCCTGACGGAGCCTGACAGGGCCCGAGCAAACCTGACAGGGCCTGACGGAGCCCGACAGGGCGCGAGCAAACCCGACAGGGGCTGACAAGGCCCGACAGGGCCTGAGCAAACCCGACAGGACCCGCCAAAGCCTGATAGGGTCCGATGGAGCCCGACAGGGCCCGAGGAAACCCGACAGGGCGCGACGGAGCCTGACAGGGCCCGAGCAAACCTGACAGGGTTCGACGGAGCCCGACAGGGCCCGAGCAAACCCGAAAGGGTCCGACGAAGCCTGACAGGGCTTCAGCAAATCCGACAGGGCCCGAGCAAACCCGACAGGGCCCAACGGAGCCCGACAGGGCCCGAGGAAACCAGACAGGGCCCGACAGAGCCCGACAGGGCCCGAGCAAACCCGACAGGGCCCGAGCAAACCCGACAGGGCTCGACAAAGCCTGACAGGGCTTGATGGAGCCCGATAGGGCCCGAGGAAACCCGACAGGGCCCGACGGAGCCTGACAGAGCCCGAGCAAACCCGACAGAACTCGACGGAGCCCGATAGGTCCCGAGCAAACCCGAAAGGGCCCGACGAAGCCTGACAGGGCTCGATGGAGCCCGACAGGGCCCGAGGAAACCCGACAGGGCCCGACGGAGCCCGATAGGGCCCGAGCAAACCCGACAGGGCCCGATGGAGCCCGACAGGGCTCGAGCAAACCCGACAGGGTCCGAGCAAACCCGACAGGGCCCGACGGAGCCCGACAGAGCCCGAGGAAACCAGACAGGGCCCGACAGGGCCCGAGCAAACCCGACAGGGCCCGACAGAGCCCGACAGGGCCCGAGCAAACCCGTAAGGGCCCGACGGAGCCTGACAGGGCTCGATGGAGCCCGACAGGGCCCGAGGAAACCCGACAGGGCCTGATTGAGCCCGATAGGGCCCGAGCAAACCCGACAGGGCCTGACGGAGCCTGACAGGGCCCGGGCAAACCCGACAGGGCACGCTGGATCCCGACAGAGCCCGAGCAAACCCGACAGGGCCCGACGGAGCCCGCCAGGGTCCGAGCAAACCCGAAAGTGCCCGACGGAGCCTGACAGGGCTCAGTGGAGTCCGACAGGGCCCGAGGAAACCCGACAGGGCCCAACGGAGCCCGACAGGGCCCGAGGAAACCAGACAGGGGCCGACAGAGCCCGACAGGGCCCGAGCAAACCCGACAGGGCCTGAGCAAACCGACAGGGCCTGAGCAAACCCGACAGGGTTCGACAAAGCCTGACAGGGCCCGACGGAGCCCGCCAAGGCCCGAGCAAACCCGAAAGAGCCCGACGGAGCCTGACAGGGCTCAGTGGAGTCCGACAGGGCCCGAGGAAATTCGACAGGGCCCGACGGAACCCGACAGGGCCTGAGCAAACCCGACAGGGCCCGAGCAAACCCGACAGGGCCCGACAAAGCCTGACAAGGCCCGAGAAAACCTGACCGGGCTCGACGGAGCCCGACAGGGCTCGAGCACACTCGACAGGGTCAGACGAAGCCTGACAGGGCTTCAGAAAACCCGACAGGGCCCGAGCAAACCGACAGGGCCCAACGGAGCCCGACAGGGCCCGAGGAAACCAGACAGGCCGGACAGAGCCCGACAGGGCCCGAGCAAACCCGACAGGGCCTGAGCAAACCCGACAAGGTTCGACAAAGCCTGACAGGGCTCGATGGAGCCCGACAGGGCCCAAGGAAACCCGACAGGGCCCGACAGAGCCCGACAGTGCCCAAGCAAACCTGACAGGGCACGACGGAGCAAACCCGACAGGGCACGAGCAAACCAGACAGGGCCTGACGGAGCCTGACAGGGCCCGAGCAAACCCGACAGGGCTCGACAAAGCCTGACAGGGCCCGAGCAAACCCGACAGGGCCCGAGCAAACCTGACAAAGCTCGACGGAGCCTGACAGGGCCCGAGCAAACCCGACAGGGCCCGAGCAAACCTGACAGGGCACGAAGGAGCCCGACAGGGCCCGAGCAAACCCGACAGGGCCCAACGGATCCCGACAGGGCCTGAGCAAACCTGACAGGGCCCAACGGAGCCCGACAGGACGCGGGCAAACCCGACAGGGCCCGAGCAAACCCGACAGGGCCTGACAAGGCCCGACGGGGCCTGAGCAAACCCGACAGGACCCGACAAAGCCTGACAGGGTCCGATGGAGACCGACAGGGCCCGAGCAAACCTGACAGGGCTTGATGGAGCCCGACAGGGCCCGAGGAAACCCGACAGGGCGCGACGGAGCCTGACAGGGCCCGACCAAACCCGACAGGGCTCGACGGAGCCAGACAGGGCCTGAGGAAACCAGACAGGGCCCGACGGAGCCCGACAGGGCCCTAGCAAACCCGACAGGGCCTGAGCAAACCCGACAGGGCCCGACAGAGCCCGACAGGGCCTGAGGAAACCAGACAGGGCTCGACGGAGCCTGACAGGGCCCTAGCAAACCCGACAGGGCTTGACAAAGCCTGACAGGGCCCGAGCAAACCCGACAGGGCCCGAGCAAACCCGACAGGGCCCGAGCAAACCCGACAGGGCCCGACGGAGCCTGACAGGGCCCGAGCAAAACCGTAAGGGCCCGACGGAGCCTGACAGGGCTCGATGGAGCCCGACAGGGCCCGAGGAAACCCGACAGAGCCCGACGGAGCCCGATAGGGCCCGAGCAAACCCGACAGGACCCGATGGAGCCCGACAGGGCTCGAGCAAACCCGACAGGGCCTGAGCTAATCCGACAGGGCCCGACGGAGCCCGACAGGGCCCGAGCAAACCCGAAAGGGCCCGACGGAGCCTGACAGGGCCTGATGGAGCCTGACAGGGCTTGGGCAAACCCGACAGGGCACGCTGGAGCCCGACAGAGCCCGAGCAAACCCGACAGGGCCCGACAAGGCCCGACAGGGCCCGAGCAAACCTGACAGGACCTGACAAAGCCTGACAGGGCCCGACGGAGCCCGATAGGGCCTGAGCAAACCCGAAAGAGCCCGACGGAGCCTGACAGGGCTCGATAGAGTCCGACAGGGCCCGAGGATACCCGACAGGGCCCGACGGAACCCGAGAGGGCCCGATGGAACCCGAGAGGGCCCGAGGGAATCCGACAGGGCCCGACAAAGCCTGACAAGGCCCGAGAAAACCTGACCGGGCTCGACGGAGCCCGACAGGGCTCGAGCACACTCGACAGGGTCAGACGAAGCCTGACAGGGCTTCAGAAAACCCGACAGGGCCCGAGCAAACCGACAGGGCCCAACGGAGCCCGACAGGGCCCGAGGAAACCAGACAGGCCGGACAGAGCCCGACAGGGCCCGAGCAAACCCGACAGGGCCTGAGCAAACCCGACAAGGTTCGACAAAGCCTGACAGGGCTCGATGGAGCCCGACAGGGCCCAAGGAAACCCGACAGGGCCCGACAGAGCCCGACAGTGCCCAAGCAAACCTGACAGGGCCCGACGGAGCAAACCCGACAGGGCACGAGCAAACCAGACAGGGCCTGACGGAGCCTGACAGGGCCCGAGCAAACCCGACAGGGCTCGACAAAGCCTGACAGGGCCCGAGCAAACCCGACAGGGCCCGAGCAAACCTGACAAAGCTCGACGGAGCCTGACAGGGCCCGAGCAAACCCGACAGGGCCCGAGCAAACCTGACAGGGCACGAAGGAGCCCGACAGGGCCTGAGCAAACCCGACAGGGCCCAACGGATCCCGACAGGGCCTGAGCAAACCTGACAGGGCCCAACGGAGCCCGACAGGACGCGGGCAAACCCGACAGGGCCCGAGCAAACCCGACAGGGCCTGACAAGGCCCGACGGGGCCTGAGCAAACCCGACAGGACCCGACAAAGCCTGACAGGGTCCGATGGAGACCGACAGGGCCCGAGCAAACCTGACAGGGCTTGATGGAGCCCGACAGGGCCCGAGGAAACCCGACAGGGCGCGACGGAGCCTGACAGGGCCCGACCAAACCCGACAGGGCTCGACGGAGCCAGACAGGGCCTGAGGAAACCAGACAGGGCCCGACGGAGCCCGACAGGGCCCTAGCAAACCCGACAGGGCCTGAGCAAACCCGACAGGGCCCGACAGAGCCCGACAGGGCCTGAGGAAACCAGACAGGGCTCGACGGAGCCCGACAGGGCCCTAGCAAACCCGACAGGGCTTGACAAAGCCTGACAGGGCCCGAGCAAACCCGACAGGGCCCGAGCAAACCCGACAGGGCCCGACGGAGCCCGACAGGGCCCGAGCAAAACCGTAAGGGACCGACGGAGCCTGACAGGGCTCGATGGAGCCCGACAGGGCCCGAGGAAACCCGACAGAGCCCGACGGAGCCCGATAGGGCCCGAGCAAACCCGACAGGACCCGATGGAGCCCGACAGGGCTCGAGCAAACCCGACAGGGCCTGAGCTAATCCGACAGGGCCCGACGGAGCCCGACAGGGCCCGAGCAAACCCGAAAGGGCCCGACGGAGCCTGACAGGGCCTGATGGAGCCTGACAGGGCCCGGGCAAACCCGACAGGGCACGCTGGAGCCCGACAGAGCCCGAGCAAACCCGACAGGGCCCGACAAGGCCCGACAGGGCCCGAGCAAACCTGACAGGACCTGACAAAGCCTGACAGGGCCCGACGGAGCCCGACAGGGCCTGAGCAAACCCGAAAGAGCCCGACGGAGCCTGACAGGGCTCGATAGAGTCCGACAGGGCCCGAGGAAACCCGATAGGGCCCGACGGAAACCGAGAGGGCCCGATGGAACCCGAGAGGGCCCGAGGGAATCCGACAGGGCCCGACGGAGCCTGACAGGGCCCGAGCAAACCCGACAGGGCCCGACAGAGCCCGACAGGACCCGAGCAAACCCGAAAGGGCCCGAGCAAACCCGACAGGGCCTGACAAGGCCCGACAGGGCCCAAGCAAACCTGACAGGGCCTGACGGAGCCCGACAGGGGTCGAGCAAACCCGATAGGGCCTGACGGAGCCTGACAGGGCCCGAGCAAACCTGACAGGGCTCGACGGAGCCCGACAGGGCGCGAGCAAACCCGACAGGGGCTGACAAGGCCCGACAGGGCCTGAGCAAACCCGACAGGACCCGCCAAAGCCTGATAGGGTCCGATGGAGCCCGACAGGGCCCGAGGAAACCCGACAGGGCGCGACGGAGCCTGACAGGGCCCGAGCAAACCTGACAGGGTTCGACGGAGCCCGACAGGGCCCGAGCAAACCCGAAAGGGTCCGACGAAGCCTGACAGGGCTTCAGCAAACCCGACAGGGCCCGAGCAAACCCGACAGGGCCCAACGGAGCCCGACAGGGCCCGAGGAAACCAGACAGGGCCCGACAGAGCCCGACAGGGCCCGAGCAAACCCGACAGGGCCCGAGCAAACCCGACAGGGCTCGACAAAGCCTGACAGGGCTTGATGGAGCCCGATAGGGCCCGAGGAAACCCGACAGGGCCCGACGGAGCCTGACAGAGCCCGAGCAAACCCGACAGAACTCGACGGAGCCCGATAGGGCCCGAGCAAACCCGACAGGGCCTGACGGAGCCCGACAGGGCCCGAGCAAACCCGAAAGGGCCCGACGAAGCCTGACAGGGCTCGATGGAGCCCGACAGGGCCCGAGGAAACCCGACAGGGCCCGACGGAGCCCGATAGGGCCCGAGCAAACCCGACAGGGCCCGATTGAGCCCGACAGGGCTCGAGCAAACCCGACAGGGTCCGAGCAAACCCGACAGGGCCCGACGGAGCCCGACAGAGCCCGAGGAAACCAGACAGGGCCCGACGGAGCCCGACAGGGCCCGAGCAAACCCGACAGGGCGTGACGGAGCCCGACAGGGCCCGAGCAAACCCGTAAGGGCCCGACGGAGCCTGACAGGGCTCGATGGAGCCCGACAGGGCCCGAGGAAACCCGACAGGGCCTGATTGAGCCCGATAGGGCCCGAGCAAACCCGACAGGGCCTGACGGAGCCTGACAGGGCCCGGGCAAACCCGACAGGGCACGCTGGATCCCGACAGAGCCCGAGCAAACCCGACAGGGCCCGACGGAGCCCGCCAGGGTCCGAGCAAACCCGAAAGTGCCCGACGGAGCCTGACAGGGCTCAGTGGAGTCCGACAGGGCCCGAGGAAACCCGACAGGGCCCAACGGATCCCGACAGGGCCTGAGCAAACCTGACAGGGCCGACGGAGCCCGACAGGACGCGGGCAAACCCGACAGGGCCCGAGCAAACCCGACAGGGCCTGACAAGGCCCGACGGGGCCTGAGGAAACCCGACAGGACCCGACAAAGCCTGACAGGGTCCGATGGAGACCGACAGGGCCCGAGCAAACCCGACAGGGCTCGATGGAGCCCGACAGGGCCCGAGGAAACCCGACAGGGCGCGACGGAGCCTGACAGGGCCCGAGCAAACCCGACAGGGCTCGATGGAGCCCGACAGGGCCCGAGTAAACCCGACAGGGCGCGATGGAGCCTGACAGGGCCCGAGCAAACCCGACAGGGCTCGACGGAGCCCGACAGGGCCTGAGGAAACCAGACAGGGCCCGACGGAGCCCGACAGGGCCCTAGCAAACCCGACAGGGCCTGAGCAAACCCGACAGGGCCCGACGGAGCCCGACAGGGCCTGAGGAAACCAGACAGGGCCCGACGGAGCCCGACAGGGCCCTAGCAAACCCGACAGGGCTTAACAAAGCCTGACACGGTCCGAGCAAACCCGACAGGGCCCGAGCAAACCCGTAAGGGCCCGACGGAGCCTGACAGGGCTCGATGGAGCCCGACAGGGCCCGAGGAAACCCGACAGGGCCCGACGGAGCCCGATAGGGCCCGAGCAAACCCGACAGGACCCGATGGACCCCGACAGGGCTCGAGCAAACCCGACAGGGCCTGAGCAAATCCGACAGGGCCCGACGGAGCCCGACAGGGCCCGAGCAAACCCGAAAGGGCCCGACGGAGCCTGACAGGGCTCGATGGAGCCCGACAGGGCCCGAGGAAACCCGACAGGGCCCCACGGAGCCCGATAGGGCCCGAGCAAACCCGACAGGGCCTGATGGAGCCTGACAGGGCCCGGGCAAACCCGACAGGGCACGCTGGAGCCCGACAGAGCCCGAGCAAACCCGACAGGGCCCGACAAGGCCCGACAGGGCCCGAGCAAACCTGACAGGACCTGACAAAGCCTGACAGGGCCCGACGGAGCCCGACAGGGCCTGAGCAAACCCGAAAGAGCCCGACGGAGCCTGACAGGGCTCGATAGACTCCGACAGGGCCCGAGGAAACCTGACAGGTCCCGACGGAACCCGAGAGGGCCCGACGGAACCCGTGACGGCCCGAGGGAATCCGACAGGGCCCGACGGAGCCTGACAGGGCCCGAGCAAACCAAACAGGGCCCGACAGAGCCCGACAGGACCCGAGCAAACCCGAAAGAGCCCGAGCAAACCCGACAGGGTTCAAGAAAGCCTGACAGGGCTCGATGGAGCCCGACAAGGCCCGAGGAAACCCGACAGGGCCCGACGGAGCCTGACAGGGCCCGAGCAAACCCGACAGGGCTCGACGGAGCCTGACAGGGCCCAAGCAAACCCGACAGGGCCCGAGCAAACCTGACAGGGCACGAAGGAGCCCGACAGGGCCCGAGCAAACCCGACAAGGCCCAACGGATCCCGACAGGGCCTGAGCAAAACTGACAGGGCCCAACGGAGCCCGACAGGGCACTAGCAAACCCGACAGGGCCTGACAGAGCCTCACAGGGCCCGAGCAAACCCGACAGGGCCCGAGCGAATCTGACAGGGCCCGACGGAGCCCGACAAGACGCGGGCAAACCCGACAGGTCCCGAGCAAACCCGACAGGGCCTGACAAGGCCCGACAGGGCCCAAGCAAACCTGACAGGGCCTGACGGAGCCCGACAGGGGTCGAGCAAACCCGATAGGGCCTGACGGAGCCTGACAGGGCCCGAGCAAACCTGACAGGGCCCGAGAGAACCTGACAGGGCCCGACGGAGCCCGACAGGGCGCGAGCAAACCCGACAGGGGCTGACAAGGCCCGACAGGGCCTGAGCAAACCCGACAGGACCCGCCAAAGCCTGATAGGGTCCGATGGAGCCCGACAGGGCCCGAGGAAACCCGACAGGGCGCGACGGAGCCCGACAGGGCCCGAGCAAACCCGACAGGGTTCGACGGAGCCCGACAGGGCCCGAGCAAACCCGACAGGGTCCGACGAAGCCTGACAGGGCTTCAGCAAACCCGACAGGGCCCGAGCAAACCCGACAGGGCCCGACGAAGCCCGACAGGGCCCGAGGAAACCAGACAGGGCCCGACAGAGCCCGACAGGGCCCGAGCAAACCCGACAGGGCCCGAGCAAACCTGACAGGGCTCGACAAAGCCTGACAGGGCTTGATGGAGCCCGACAGGGCCCGAGGAAACCCGACAGGGCCCGACGGAGCCTGACAGAGCCCGAGCAAACCCGACAGGGTTCGACGGAGCCCGATAGGGCCCGAGCAAACCCGACAGGGCCTGACGGAGCCCGACAGGGCCCGAGCAAACCCGAAAGGGCCCGACGAAGCCTGACAGGGCTCGATGGAGCCCGACAGGGCCCGAAGAAACCCGACAGAGCCCGACGGAGCCCGATAGGGCTCGAGCAAATCCGACAGGGCCCGATGGAGCCCGACAGGGCTCGAGCAAACCCGACAGGGCACGAGCAAACCAGACAGGGCCTGACGGAGCCTGACAGGGCCTGAGCAAACCCGACAGGGCTCGACAAAGCCTGACAGGGCCCGAGCAAACCCGACAGGGCCCGAGCAAACCTGACAAAGCTCGACAGAGCCTGACAGGGCCTGAGCAAACCCGACAGGGCCCGAGCAAACCTGACAGGGCACGAAGGAGCCCGACAGGGCCCGAGCAAACCCGACAGGGCCCAACGGATCCCGACAGCGCCCGAGCAAACCCGACAGGGCCCAACGGAGCCCGACAGGGCCCGAGGAAACCAGACAGGGCCCGACAGAGCCCGAGAGGGCCCGAGCCAACCCGACAGGGCCCGAGCAAACCCGACAGGGCTCGACAAAGCCTGACAGGGCTTGATGGAGCCCGATAGGGCCTGAGGAAACCCGACAGGGCCCGACGGAGCCTGACAGAGCCCGAGCAAACCCGACAGAACTCGACGGAGGCCGATAGGGCCCGAGCAAACCCGACAGGGCCTGACGGAGCCCGACAGGGCCCGAGCAAACCCGAAAGGGCCCGACGAAGCCTGACAGGGCTCGATGGAGCCCGACAGGGCCCGAGGAAACCCGACAGGGCCCGACGGAGCCCGATAGGGCCCGAGCAAACCCGACAGGGCCCGATGGAGCCCGACAGGGCTCGAGCAAACCCGACAGGGTCCGAGCAAACCCGACAGGGCCCGACGGAGCCCGACAGAGCCCGAGGAAACCAGACAGGGCCCGACGGAGCCCGACAGGGCCCGAGCAAACCCGACAGGGCCCGACGGAGCCCGACAGGGCCCGAGCAAACCCGTAAGGGCCCGACGGAGCCTGACAGGGCTCGATGGAGCCCGACAGGGCCCGAGGAAACCCGACAGGGCCTGATTGAGCCCGATAGGGCCCGAGCAAACCCGACAGGGCCTGACGGAGCCTGACAGGGCCCGGGCAAACCCGACAGGGCACGCTGGAGCCCGACAGAGCCCGAGCAAACCCGACAGGGCCCGACGGAGCCCGCCAGGGTCCGAGCAAACCCGAAAGTGCCCGACGGAGCCTGACAGGGCTCAGTGGAGTCCGACAGGGCCCGAGGAAACCCGACAGGGCCCGACGGAGCCTGACAAGGCCCGAGAAAACCTGACAGGGCTCGACGGAGCCCAACAGGGCCCGAGCACACTCGACAGGGTCCCTCGAAGCCTGACAGGGCTTCATAAAGCCCGAAAGGGCCCGAGCAAACCGACAGGGCCCAACGGAGCCCGACAGGGCCCGAGGAAACCAGACAGGGCCCGACAGAGCCCGACAGGGCCCGAGCAAATCCGACAGGGCCTGAGCAAACCCGACAGGGTTCGACAAAGCCTGACAGGGCTCGATGGAGCCCGACAGGGCCCAAGGAAACCCGACAGGGCCCGACGGAGCCCGACAGTGCCCAAGCAAACCTGACAGGGCCCGACGGAGCCCGACAGGGCACGAGCAAACCAGACAGGGCCTGACGGAGCCTGACAGGGCCCGAGCAAACCCGACAGGGCCCAAGCAAACCTGACAGGGCCCGACGGAGCCTGACAGAGCCCGAGCTAACTCGACAGAGCCTGATGTAGCCTGACAGGGCCCGAGCAAACCCGACAAGGCCCGAGAGAATCTGACAGGGCCCGATGGAGCCCGACAGGACGTGAGCAAACCCGACAGGGCCCGAGCAAACCCGACAGGGCCAGACGAAGCCTGACAGGGCTCGATGGAGCCCGACAGGGCCCGAGGAAACCCGACAGGGCCCGACGGATCCCGATAGGGCCTGAGCAAACCCGACAGGGCCCGATGGAGCCCGACAGGGCTCGAACAAACCCGACAGGGCCTGAGCAAATCCGACAGGGCCTGACGGAGCCCGACAGGGCCCGAGCAAACCTGAAAGGGCCCGACGGAGCCTGACAGGGCTCGATGGAGCCTGACAGGGCCCGAGGAAACCCGACAGGGCCCCACGGAGCTTGATAGGGCCCGAGCAAACCCGACAGGGCCTGACGGAGCCCGACAGGGCCCGAGCAAACCCGACAGGGTCCGACGAAGCCTGACAGGGCTTCAGCAAACCCGACAGGGCCCAAGCAAATCCGACAGGGCCCGACGGAGCCCGACAGGGCCCGAGCAAACCCGACAGGGCTCGACAAAGCCTGACAGGGCTTGATGGAGCCCGACAGGGCCCGAGGAAACCCGACAGGGCCCGACGGAGTCTGACAGAGCCCGAGCAAACCCGAAAGGGCCCTACGAAGCCTGACAGGGCTCGATGGAGCCCGACAGGGCCCGAGGTAACCCGACAGGGCCTGACGGAGCCCGACAGGGCCCGAGCAAACCCGAAAGGGCCCGATGAAGCCTGACAGGGCTCGATGGAGCCCGACAGGGCCCGAGGAAACCCAACTGGGCCCGACGGAGCCCGATAGGGCCCGAGCAAACCCGACAGGGCCCGATGGAGCCCGACAGGGCCCGAGCAAACCTGAAATGGCCCGACAAAGCCTGACAGGGCTCGATGGAGCCCGATAGGGCCCGAGCAAACCCGACAGGGCCCGACGGATCCCAACAGAGCCCGAGGAAACCCGACAGGGTCCGACGGAGCCCGACAGGGCCCGAGCAAACCTGACACGTCCTGACAAAGCCTGACAGGGCCCGACGGAGCCCGCCAGGGCCCGAGCAAACCCGAAAGAGCCCGACGGAGCCTGACAGGGCTCAGTGGAGTCCGACAGGGCCCGAGGAAACCCGACAGGGCCCGACGGAACCCGACAGGGCCTGAGCAAACCCGACAGGGCCCGAGCAAACCCGACAGGGCCCGACAAAGCCTGACAAGGCCCGAGAAAACCTGACAGGGCTCGACGGAGCCCGACAGGGCCCGAGCACACTCGACAGGGTCCGACGAAGCCTGACAGGGCTTCAGCAAACCCGACAGGGCCCGAGCAAACCGACAGGGCCCAACGGAGCCCGACAGGGCCCGAGGAAACCAGACAGGGCCCGACAGAGCCCGACAGGGCCCGAGCAAACCCGACAGGGCCTGAGCAAACCCGACAGGGTTCGACAAAGCCTGACAGGGCTCGATGGAGCCCGACAGGGCCCAAGGAAACCCGACAGGGCCCGACAGAGCCCGACAGGTCCCAAGCAAACCTGACAGGGCCCGACGGAGCAAACCCGACAGGGCACGAGCAAACCAGACAGGGCCTGACGGAGCCTGACAGGGCCCGAGCAAACCCGACAGGGCTCGACAAAGCCTGACAGGGCCCGAGCAAACCCGACAGGGCCCGAGCAAACCTGACAAAGCTCGACGGAGCCTGACAGGACGCGGGCAAACCCGACAGGGCCCGAGCAAACCCGACAGGGCCTTACAAGGCCCGACGGGGCCTGAGCAAACCCGACAGGACCCGACAAAGCCTGACAGGGTCCGATGGAGACCGACAGGGCCCGAGCAAACCCGACAGGGCCCGACAAGGCTTGACAGGGCCCGAGCAAACCTGACAGGACCTGACAAAGCCTGACAGGGCCCGACGGAGCCCGATAGGGCCTGAGCAAACCCGACAGGACCCGACAAAGCCTGACAGGGTCCGATGGAGACCGACAGGGCCCGAGCAAACCCGACAGGGCCCGACAAGGCTTGACAGGGCCCGAGCAAACCTGACAGGACCTGACAAAGCCTGACAGGGCTCGATGGAGCCCGACAGGGCCCAAGGAAACCCGACAGGGCCCGACAGAGCCCGACAGGTCCCAAGCAAACCTGACAGGGCCCGACGGAGCAAACCCGACAGGGCACGAGCAAACCAGACAGGGCCTGACGGAGCCTGACAGGGCCCGAGCAAACCCGACAGGGCTCGACAAAGCCTGACAGGGCCCGAGCAAACCCGACAGGGCCCGAGCAAACCTGACAAAGCTCGACGGAGCCTGACAGGACGCGGGCAAACCCGACAGGGCCCGAGCAAACCCGACAGGGCCTTACAAGGCCCGACGGGGCCTGAGCAAACCCGACAGGACCCGACAAAGCCTGACAGGGTCCGATGGAGACCGACAGGGCCCGAGCAAACCCGACAGGGCCCGACAAGGCTTGACAGGGCCCGAGCAAACCTGACAGGACCTGACAAAGCCTGACAGGGCCCGACGGAGCCCGATAGGGCCTGAGCAAACCCGACAGGGCCCGAGCAAACCTGACAGGGCACGACAAGGCCCGCCAGGGCCCGAGCAAACCCGACAGGGCCCAACGGATCCCGACAGGGCCTGAGCAAACCTGACAGGGCCCGACAGAGCCCGACAGGACGCGGGCAAACCCGACAGGGCCCGAGCAAACCCGACAGGGCCTTACAAGGCCCGACGGGGCCTGAGCAAACCCGACAGGACCCGACAAAGCCTGACAGGGTCCGATGGAGACCGACAGGGCCCGAGCAAACCCGACAGGGCCCGACAAGGCTTGACAGGGCCCGAGCAAACCTGACAGGACCTGACAAAGCCTGACAGGGCCCGACGGAGCCCGATAGGGCCTGAGCAAACCCGAAAGAGCCCGACGGAGCCTGACAGGGCTCGATAGAGTCCGAGAGGGCCCGAGGAAACCCGACAGGGCCCGACGGAATCCGAGAGGGCCCGACGGAACCCAAGAGGGCCCGAGGGAATCCGACAGGGCCCGACGGAGCCTGACAGGGCCCGAGCAAACCCGACAGGGCCCGACAGTGCCCGACAGGACCCGAGCAAACCCGAAAAAGCCCGAGCAAACCCGACAGGGTTCAACAAAGCCTGACAGGGCTCGATGGAGCCCGACAAGGCCCGAGGAAACCCGACAGGGCCCGACGGAGCCTGACAGGGCCCGAGCAAACCCGACAGGGCTCGACGGAGCCTGACAGGGCCCGAGCTAACCCGACAGGGCCCGAACAAACGTGACAGGGCACGAAGGAGCCCGACAGGGCCCGAGCAAACCCGACAAGGCCCAACGGATCCCGACAGGGCCTGAGCAAACCTGACAGGGCCCAACGGAGCCCGACAGGGCACTAGCAAACCCGACAGGGCCTGACAGAGCCTGACAGGGCCCGAGCAAACCCGACAGGGCCCGAGCGAATCTGACAGGGCCCGACGGAGCCCGACAGGACGCGGGCAAACCCGACAGGTCCCGAGCAAACTTGACAGGGCCTGACAAGGCCATACAGGGCCCAAGCAAACCTGACAGGGCCTGACGGAGCCCGACAGGGGTCGAGCAAACCCGATAGGGCCTGACGGAGCCTGACAGGGCCCGAGCAAACCTGACAGGGCCCGAGAGAACCTGACAGGGCCCGACGGAGCCCGACAGGGCGCGAGCAAACCAGACAGGGGCTGACAAGGCCCGACAGGGCCTGAGCAAAGCCGACAGGACCCGCCAAAGCCTGATAGGGTCCGATGGAGCCCGACAGGGCCCGAGGAAACCCAACAGGGCGCGACGGAGCCCGACAGGGCCCGAGCAAACCCGACAGGGTTCGACGGAGCCCGACAGGGCCTGAGCAAACCCGACAGGGTCCGACGAAGCCTGACAGGGCTTCAGCAAACCCGAAAGGGCCCGACGAAGCCTGACAGGGCTCGATGGAGCCCGACAGGGCCCGAGGAAACCCGACAGAGCCCGACGGAGCCCGATAGGGCTCGAGCAAACCCGACAGGGCCCGATGGAGCCCGACAGGGCTCGAGCAAACCCGACAGGGTCCGAGCAAACCCGACAGGGCCCGACGGAGCCCGACAGAGCCCGAGGAAACCAGACAGGGCCCGACGGAGCCCGACAGGGCCCGAGCAAACCCGACAGGGCCCGACGGAGCCCGACAGGGCCCGAGCAAACCCGTAAGGGCCCGACGGAGCCTGACAGGGCTCGATGGAGCCCGACAGGGCCCGAGGAAACCCGACAGGGCCTGATTGAGCCCGATAGGGCCCGAGCAAACCCGACAGGGCTTGACGGAGCCTGACAGGGCCCGAGCAAACCCGACAGGGCCCGAGCAAACCTGACAAAGCTCGACGGAGCCTGACAGGGCCCGAGCAAACCCGACAGGGCCCGAGCAAACCTGACAGGGCACGAAGGAGCCCGACAGGGCCCGAGCAAACCCGACAGGGCCCAACGGATCCCGACAGGGCCTGAGCAAACCTGACAGGGCCGACGGAGCCCGACAGGACGCGGGCAAACCCGACAGGGCCCGAGCAAACCCGACAGGGCCTGACAAGGCCCGACGGGGCCTGAGGAAACCCGACAGGACCCGACAAAGCCTGACAGGGTCCGATGGAGACCAACAGGGCCCGAGCAAACCCGACAGGGCTCGATGGAGCCCGACAGGGCCCGAGGAAACCCGACAGGGCGCGACGGAGCCTGACAGGGCCCGAGCAAACCCGACAGGGCTCGACGGAGCCCGACAGGGCCTGAGGAAACCAGACAGGGCCCGACGGAGCCCGACAGGGCCCTAGCAAACCCGACAGGGCCTGAGCAAACCCGACAGGGCCCGACGGAGCCCGACAGGGCCTGAGGAAACCAGACAGGGCCCGACGGAGCCCGACAGGGCCCTAGCAAACCCGACAGGGCTTAACAAAGCCTGACAGGGCCCGAGCAAACCCGACAGGGCCCGAGCAAACCCGACAGGGCCCGACGGAGCCCGACAGAGCCCGAGCAAACCCGTAAGGGCCCGACGGAGCCTGACAGGGCTCGATGGAGCCCGACAGGGCCCGAGGAAACCCGACAGGGCCCGACGGAGCCCGATAGGGCCCGAGCAAACCCGACAGGACCCGATGGAGCCCGACAGGGCTCGAGCAAACCCGACAGGGCCTGAGCAAATCCGACAGGGCCCGACGGAGCCCGACAGGGCCCGAGCAAACCCGAAAGGGCCCGACGGAGCCTGACAGGGCTCGATGGAGCCCGACAGGGCCCGAGGAAACCCGACAGGGCCCCACGGAGCCCGATAGGGCCCGAGCAAACCCGACAGGGCCTGATGGAGCCTGACAGGGCCCGGGCAAACCCGACAGGGCACGCTGGAGCCCGACAGAGCCCGAGCAAACCCGACAGGGCCCGACAAGGCCCGACAGGGCCCGAGCAAACCTGACAGGACCTGACAAAGCCTGACAGGGCCCGACGGAGCCCGACAGGGCCTGAGCAAACCCGAAAGAGCCCGACAGAGCCTGACAGGGCTCGATAGAGTCCGACAGGGCCCGAGGAAACCTGACAGGGCCCGACGGAACCCGAGAGGGCCCGACGGAACCCGAGAGGGCCCGAGGGAATCCGACAGGGCCCGACGGATCCTGACAGGGCCCGAGCAAACCCGACAGGGCCCGACAGAGCCCGACAGGACCCGAGCAAACCCGAAAGGGCCCGAGCAAACCCGACAGGGTTCAACAAAGCCTGACAGGGCTCGATGGAGCCCGACAAGGCCCGAGGAAACCCGACAGGGCCCGACGGAGCCTGACAGGGCCCGAGCAAACCCGACAGGGCTCGACGGAGCCTGACAGGGCCCGAGCAAACCCGACAGGGCCCGAGCAAACCTGACAGGGCACGAAGGAGCCCGACAGGGCCCGAGCAAACCCGACAAGGCCCAACGGAGCCCGACAGGGGAGTAGCAAACCCGACACGGCCTGACAGAGCCTGACAGGGCCCGAGCAAACCCGACAGGGCCCGACGGAGCCCGACAGGGCCCGAGGAAACCAGACAGGGCCCGACAGAGCCCGACAGGGCCCGAGCAAACCCGACAGGGCCCGAGCAAACCCGACAGGGCTCGACAAAGCCTGACAGGGCTTGATGGAGCCCGACAGGGCCCGTGGAAACCCGACAGGGCCCGACGGAGCCTGACAGAGCCCGAGCAAACCCGACAGGGTTCGACGGAGCCCGATAGGGCCCGAGCAAACCCGACAGGGCCTGACGGAGCCCGACAGGGCCCGAGCAAACCCGAAAGGGCCCGACGAAGCCTGACAGGGCTCGATGGAGCCCGACAGGGCCCGAGGAAACCCGACAGAGCCCGACGGAGCCCGATAGGGCTCGAGCAAACCCGACAGGGCCCGATGGAGCCCGACAGGGCTCGAGCAAACCCGACAGGGTCCGAGCAAACCCGACAGGGCCCGACGGAGCCCGACAGAGCCCGAGGAAACCAGACAGGGCCCGACGGAGCCCGACAGGGCCCGAGCAAACCCGACAGGGCCCGACGGAGCCCGACAGGGCCCGAGCAAACCCGTAAGGGCCCGACCGAGCCTGACAGGGCTCGATGGAGCCCGACAGGGTCCGAGGAAACCCGACAGGGCCTGATTGAGCCCGATAGGGCCCGAGCAAACCCGACAGAGCCTGACGGAGCCTGACAGGTCCCGGGCAAACCCGACAGGGCACGCTGGAGCCCGACAGAGCCCGAGCAAACCCGACAGGGCTCGACAGGGCCCGACAGGGCCCGAGCAAACCTGACACGTCCTGACAAAGCCTGACAGGGCCCGACGGAGCCCGCCAGGGCCTGAGCAAACCCGAAAGAGTCCGACGGAGCCAGAAAGGGCTCGGTGGAGTCCGACAGGGCCCGAGGAAACCCGACAGGGCCCGACGGAGCCTGACAAGGCCCGAGAAAACCTGACAGGGCTCGACGGAGCCCGACAGGGCCTGAGCACACTCAACAGGGTCCGACGAAGCCTGACAGGGCTTCAGAAAACCCGACAGGGCCCGAGCAAACCGACAGGGCCCAACGGAGCCCGACAGGGCCCGAGGAAACCAGACAGGGGCCGACAGAGCCCGACAGGGCCCGAGCAAACCCGACAGGGCCTGAGCAAACCCGACAGGGTTCGACAAAGCCTGACAGGGCCCGACGGAGCCCGCCAGGGCCCGAGCAAACCCGAAAGAGCCCGACGGAGCCTGACAGGGCTCAGTGGAGTCCGACAGGGCCCGAGGAAATTCGACAGGGCCCGACGGAACCCGACAGGGCCTGAGCAAACCCGACAGGGCCCGAGCAAACCCGACAGGGCCCGACAAAGCCTGACAAGGCCCGAGAAAACCTGACAGGGCTCGACGGAGCCCGACAGGGCCCGAGCACACTCGACAGGGTCAGACGAAGCCTGACAGGGCTTCAGAAAACCCGACAGGGCCCGAGCAAACCGACAGGGCCCAACGGAGCCCGACAGGGCCCGAGGAAACCAGACAGGGCCCGACAGAGCCCGACAGGGCCCGAGCAAACCCGACAGGGCCTGAGCAAACCCGACAAGGTTCGACAAAGCCTGACAGGGCGCGATGGAGCCCGACAGGGCCCAAGGAAACCCGACAGGGCCCGACAGAGCCCGACAGTGCCCAAGCAAACCTGACAGGGCCCGACGGAGCAAACCCGACAGGGCACGAGCAAACCAGACAGGGCCTGACGGAGCCTGACAGGGCCCGAGCAAACCTGACAGGGCTCGACAAAGCCTGACAGGGCCCGAGCAAACCCGACAGGGCCCGAGCAAACCTGACAGGGCACGAAGGAGCCCGACAGGGCCCGAGCAAACCCGACAGGGCCCAACGGATCCCGACAGGGCCTGAGCAAACCTGACAGGGCCCGACGGAGCCCGACAGGACGCGGGCAAACCCGACAGGGCCCGAGCAAACCCGACAGGGCCCGAGCAAACCCGACAGGGCCTGACAAGGCCCGACGGGGCCTGAGCAAACCCGACAGGACCCGACAAAGCCTGACAGGGTCCGATGGAGACCGACAGGGCCCGAGCAAACCCGACAGGGCTTGATGGAGCCCGACAGGGCCCGAGGAAACCCGACAGGGCGCAACGGAGCCTGACAGGGCCCGACCAAACCCGACAAAGCTCGACGGAGCCAGACAGGGCCTGAGGAAACCAGACAGGGCCCGACGGAGCCCGACAGGGCCCTAGCAAACCCGACAGGGCCTGAGCAAACCCGACAGGGCCCGACAGAGCCCGACAGGGCCTGAGGAAACCAGACAGGGCTCGACGGAGCCCGACAGGGCCCTAGCAAACCCGACAGGGCTTGACAAAGCCTGACAGGGCCCGAGCAAACCCGACAGGGCCCGAGCAAACCCGACAGGGCCCGACGGAGCCCGACAGGGCCCGAGCAAAACCGTAAGGGCCCGACGGAGCCTGACAGGGCTCGATGGAGCCCGACAGGGCCCGAGGAAACCCGACAGAGCCCGACGGAGCCCGATAGGGCCCGAGCAAACCCGACAGGACCCGATGGAGCCCGACAGGGCTCGAGCAAACCCGACAGGGCCTGAGCAAATCCGACAGGGCCCGACGAAGCCCGACAGGGCCCGAGCAAACCTGAAAGGGCCCGACGGAGCCTGACAGGGATCGATGGAGCCTGACAGGGCTAGAGGAAACCCGACAGGGCCCCACGGAGCCCGATAGGGCCCGAGCAAACCCGACAGGGCCTGATGGAGCCTGACAGGGCCCGGGCAAACCCGACAGGGCACGCTGGAGCCCGACAGAGCCCGAGCAAACCCGACAGGGCCCGACAAGGCCCGACAGGGCCCGAGCAAACCTGACAGGACCTGACAAAACCTGACAGGGCCCGACGGAGCCCGACAGGGCCTGAGCAAACCCGAAAGAGCCCGACGGAGCCTGACAGGGCTCGATAGAGTCCGACAGGGCCCGAGGAAACCCGACAGGGCCCGACGGAACCTGAGAGGGCCCGATGGAACCCGAGAGGGCCCGAGGGAATCCGACAGGGCCCGACGGAGCCCGACAGGACGCGGGCAAACCCGACAGGTCCCGAGCAAACTTGACAGGGCCTGACAAGGCCATACAGGGCCCAAGCAAACCTGACAGGGCCTGACGGAGCCCGACAGGGGTCGAGCAAACCCGATAGGGCCTGACGGAGCCTGACAGGGCCCGAGCAAACCTGACAGGGCCCGAGAGAACCTGACAGGGCCCGACGGAGCCCGACAGGGCGCGAGCAAACCCGACAGGGGCTGACAAGGCCCGACAGGGCCTGAGCAAACCCGACAGGACCTGCCAAAGCCTGATAGGGTCCGATGGAGCCCGACAGGGCCCGAGGAAACCCGACAGGGCGCGACGGAGCCCGACAGGGCCCGAGCAAACCCGACAGGGTTCGACGGAGCCCGACAGGGCCCGAGCAAACCCGACAGGGTCCGACGAAGCCTGACAGGGCTTCAGCAAACCCGAAAGGGCCCGACGAAGCCTGACAGGGCTCGATGGAGCCCGACAGGGCCCGAGGAAACCCGACAGAGCCCGACGGAGCCCGATAGGGCTCGAGCAAACCCGACAGGGCCCGATGGAGCCCGACAGGGCTCGAGCAAACCCGACAGGGTCCGAGCAAACCCGACAGGGCCCGACGGAGCCCGACAGAGCCCGAGGAAACCAGACAGGGCCCGACGGAGCCCGACAGGGCCCGAGCAAACCCGACAGGGCCCGACGGAGCCCGACAGGGCCCGAGCAAACCCGTAAGGGCCCGACGGAGCCTGACAGGGCTCGATGGAGCCCGACAGGGCCCGAGGAAACCCGACAGGGCCTGATTGAGCCCGATAGGGCCCGAGCAAACCCGACAGGGCTTGACGGAGCCTGACAGGGCCCGAGCAAACCCGACAGGGCCCGAGCAAACCTGACAAAGCTCGACGGAGCCTGACAGGGCCCGAGCAAACCCGACAGGGCCCGAGCAAACCTGACAGGGCACGAAGGAGCCCGACAGGGCCCGAGCAAACCCGACAGGGCCCAACGGATCCCGACAGGGCCTGAGCAAACCTGACAGGGCCGACAGAGCCCGACAGGACGCGGGCAAACCCGACAGGGCCCGAGCAACCTCGACAGGGCCTGACAAGGCCCGACGGGGCCTGAGGAAACCCGACAGGACCCGACAAAGCCTGACAGGGTCCGATGGAGACCAACAGGGCCCGAGCAAACCCGACAGGGCTCGATGGAGCCCGACAGGGCCCGAGGAAACCCGACAGGGCGCGACGGAGCCTGACAGGGCCCGAGCAAACCCGACAGGGCTCGACGGAGCCCGACAGGGCCTGAGGAAACCAGACAGGGCCCGACGGAGCCCGACAGGGCCCTAGCAAACCCGACAGGGCCTGAGCAAACCCGACAGGGCCCGACGGAGCCCGACAGGGCCTGAGGAAACCAGACAGGGCCCGACGGAGCCCGACAGGGCCCTAGCAAACCCGACAGGGCTTAACAAAGCCTGACAGGGCCCGAGCAAACCCGACAGGGCCCGAGCAAACCCGACAGGGCCCGACGGAGCCCGACAGAGCCCGAGCAAACCCGTAAGGGCCCGACGGAGCCTGACAGGGCTCGATGGAGCCCGACAGGGCCCGAGGAAACCCGACAGGGCCCGACGGAGCCCGATAGGGCCCGAGCAAACCCGACAGGACCCGATGGAGCCCGACAGGGCTCGAGCAAACCCGACAGGGCCTGAGCAAATCCGACAGGGCCCGACGGAGCCTGACAGGGCCCGAGCAAACCCGAAAGGGCCCGACGGAGCCTGACAGGGCTCGATGGAGCCCGACAGGGCCCGAGGAAACCCGACAGGGCCCCACAAAGCCCGATAGGGCCCGAGCAAACCCGACAGGGCCTGATGGAGCCTGACAGGGCCCGGGCAAACCCGACAGGGCACGCTGGAGCCCGACAGAGCCCGAGCAAACCCGACAGGGCCCGACAAGGCCCGACAGGGCCCGAGCAAACCTGACAGGACCTGACAAAGCCTGACAGGGCCCGACGGAGCCCGACAGGGCCTGAGCAAACCCGAAAGAGCCCGACGGAGCCTGACAGGGCTCGATAGAGTCCGACAGGGCCCGAGGAAACCTGACAGGGCCCGACGGAACCCGAGAGGGCCCGACGGAATCCGAGAGGGCCCGAGGGAATCCGACAGGGCCCGACGGATCCTGACAGGGCCCGAGCAAACCCGACAGGGCCCGACAGAGCCCGACAGGACCCGAGCAAACCCGAAAGGGCCCGAGCAAACCCGACAGGGTTCAACAAAGCCTGACAGGGCTCGATGGAGCCCGACAAGGCCCGAGGAAACCCGACAGGGCCCGACGGAGCCTGACAGGGCCCGAGCAAACCCGACAGGGCTCGACGGAGCCTGACAGGGCCCGAGCAAACCCGACAGGGCCTGAGCAAACCTGACAGGGCACGAAGGAGCCCGACAGGGCCCGAGCAAACCCGACAAGGCCCAACGGAGCCCGACAGGGGAGTAGCAAACCCGACACGGCCTGACAGAGCCTGACAGGGCCCGAGCAAACCCGACAGGGCCCGACGGAGCCCGACAGGGCCCGAGGAAACCAGACAGGGCCCGACAGAGCCCGACAGGGCCCGAGCAAACCCGACAGGGCCCGAGCAAACACGACAGGGCTCGACAAAGCCTGACAGGGCTTGATGGAGCCCGACAGGGCCCGTGGAAACCCGACAGGGCCCGACGGAGCCTGACAGAGCCCGAGCAAACCCGACAGGGTTCGACGGAGCCCGATAGGGCCCGAGCAAACCCGACAGGGCCTGACGGAGCCCGACAGGGCCCGAGCAAACCCGAAAGGGCCCGACGAAGCCTGACAGGGCTCGATGGAGCCCGACAGGGCCCGAGGAAACCCGACAGAGCCCGACGGAGCCCGATAGGGCTCGAGCAAACCCGACAGGGCCCGATGGAGCCCGACAGGGCTCGAGCAAACCAGACAGGGTCCGAGCAAACCCGACAGGGCCCGACGGAGCCCGACAGAGCCCGAGGAAACCAGACAGAGCCCGACGGAGACCGACAGGGCCCGAGCAAACCCGACAGGGCCCGACGGAGCCCGACAGGGCCCGAGCAAACCCGTAAGGGCCCGACCGAGCCTGACAGGGCTCGATGGAGCCCGACAGGGCCCGAGGAAACCCGACAGGGCCTGATTGAGCCCGATAGGGCCCGAGCAAACCCGACAGAGCCTGACGGAGCCTGACAGGGCCCGGGCAAACCCGACAGGGCACGCTGGAGCCCGACAGAGCCCGAGCAAACCTGACAGGGCTCGACAGGGCCCGACAGGGCCCGAGCAAACCTGACACGTCCTGACAAAGCCTGACAGGGCCCGACGGAGCCCGCCAGGGCCTGAGCAAACCCGAAAGAGTCCGACGGAGCCAGACAGGGCTCGGTGGAGTCCGACAGGGCCCGAGGAAACCCGACAGGGCCCGACGGAGCCTGACAAGGCCCGAGAAAACCTGACAGGGCTCGACGGAGCCCGACAGGGCCTGAGCACACTCAACAGGGTCCGACGAAGCCTGACAGGGCTTCAGAAAACCCGACAGGGCCCGAGCAAACCGACAGGGCCCAACGGAGCCCGACAGGGCCCGAGGAAACCAGACAGGGGCCGACAGAGCCCGACAGGGCCCGAGCAAACCCGACAGGGCCTGAGCAAACCCGACAGGGTTCGACAAAGCCTGACAGGGCCCGACGGAGCCCGCCAGGGCCCGAGCAAACCCGAAAGAGCCCGACGGAGCCTGACAGGGCTCAGTGGAGTCCGACAGGGCCCAAGGAAATTCGACAGGGCCCGACGGAACCCGACAGGGCCTGAGCAAACCCGACAGGGCCCGAGCAAACCCGACAGGGCCCGACAAAGCCTGACAAGGCCCGAGAAAACCTGACAGGGCTCGACGGAGCCCGACAGGGCCCGAGCACACTCGACAGGGTCAGACGAAGCCTGACAGGGCTTCAGAAAACCCGACAGGGCCCGAGCAAACCGACAGGGCCCAACGGAGCCCGACAGGGCCCGAGGAAACCAGACAGGGGCCGACAGAGCCCGACAGGGCCCGAGCAAACCCGACAGGGCCTGAGCAAACCCGACAAGGTTCGACAAAGCCTGACAGGGCGCGATGGAGCCCGACAGGGCCCAAGGAAACCCGACAGGGCCCGACAGAGCCCGACAGTGCCCAAGCAAACCTGACAGGGCCCGACAGAGCAAACCCGACAGGGCACGAGCAAACCAGACAGGGCCTGACGGAGCCTGACAGGGCCCGAGCAAACCCGACAGGGCTCGACAAAGCCTGACAGGGCCCGAGCAAACCCGACAGGGCCCGAGCAAACCTGACAAAGCTCGACGGAGCCTGACAGGGCCCGAGCAAACCCGACAGGGCCCGAGCAAACCTGACAGGGCACGAAGGAGCCCGACAGGGCCCGAGCAAACCCGACAGGGCCCAACGGATCCCGACAGGGCCTGAGCAAACCCGACAGGGCCCGACGGAGCCCGACAGGACGCGGGCAAACCCGACAGGGCCCGAGCAAACCCGACAGGGCCCGAGCAAACCCGACAGGGCCTGACAAGGCCCGACGGGGCCTGAGCAAACCCGACAGGACCCGACAAAGCCTGACAGGGTCCGATGGAGACCGACAGGGCCCGAGCAAACCCGACAGGGCTTGATGGAGCCCGACAGGGCCCGAGGAAACCCGACAGGGCGCGACGGAGCCTGACAGGGCCCGACCAAACCCGACAGGGCTCGACGGAGCCAGACAGGGCCTGAGGAAACCAGACAGGGCCCGACGGAGCCCGACAGGGCCCTAGCAAACCCGACAGGGCCTGAGCAAACCCGACAGGGCCCGACAGAGCCCGACAGGGCCTGAGGAAACCAGACAGGGCTCGACGGAGCCCGACAGGGCCCTAGCAAACCCGACAGGGCTTGACAAAGCCTGACAGGGCCCGAGCAAACCCGACAGGGCCCGAGCAAACCCGACAGGGCCCGACGGAGCCCGACAGGGCCCGAGCAAAACCGTAAGGGCCCGACGGAGCCTGACAGGGCTCGATGGAGCCCGACAGGGCCCGAGGAAACCCGACAGAGCCCGACGGAGCCCGATAGGGCCCGAGCAAACCCGACAGGACCCGATGGAGCCCGACAGGGCTCGAGCAAACCCGACAGGGCCTGAGCAAATCCGACAGGGCCCGAGCAAACCCGACAGGGCTCGACAAAGCCTGACAGGGCTTGATGGAGCCCGACAGGGCCCGTGGAAACCCGACAGGGCCCGACGGAGCCTGACAGAGCCCGAGCAAACCCGACAGGGTTCGACGGAGCCCGATAGGGCCCGAGCAAACCCGACAGGGCCTGACGGAGCCCGACAGGGCCCGAGCAAACCCGAAAGGGCCCAACGAAGCCTGACAGGGCTCGATGGAGCCCGACAGGGCCCGAGGAAACCCGACAGAGCCCGACGGAGCCCGATAGGGCTCGAGCAAACCCGACAGGGCCCGATGGAGCCCGACAGGGCTCGAGCAAACCCGACAGGGTCCGAGCAAACCCGACAGGGCCCGACGGAGCCCGACAGAGCCCGAGGAAACCAGACAGGGCCCGACGGAGCCCGACAGGGCCCGAGCAAACCCGACAGGGCCCGACGGAGCCCGACAGGGCCCGAGCAAACCCGTAAGGGCCCGACCGAGCCTGACAGGGCTCGATGGAGCCCGACAGGGTCCGAGGAAACCCGACAGGGCCTGATTGAGCCCGATAGGGCCCGAGCAAACCCGACAGAGCCTGACGGAGCCTGACAGGGCCCGGGCAAACCCGACAGGGCACGCTGGAGCCCGACAGAGCCCGAGCAAACCCGACAGGGCTCGACAGGGCCCGACAGGGCCCGAGCAAACCTGACACGTCCTGACAAAGCCTGACAGGGCCCGACGGAGCCCGCCAGGGCCTGAGCAAACCCGAAAGAGTCCGACGGAGCCAGAAAGGGCTCGGTGGAGTCCGACAGGGCCCGAGGAAACCCGACAGGGCCCGACGGAGCCTGACAAGGCCCGAGAAAACCTGACAGGGCTCGACGGAGCCCGACAGGGCCTGAGCACACTCAACAGGGTCCGACGAAGCCTGACAGGGCTTCAGAAAACCCGACAGGGCCCGAGCAAACCGACAGGGCCCAACGGAGCCCGACAGGGCCCGAGGAAACCAGACAGGGGCCGACAGAGCCCGACAGGGCCCGAGCAAACCCGACAGGGCCTGAGCAAACCCGACAGGGTTCGACAAAGCCTGACAGGGCCCGACGGAGCCCGCCAGGGCCCGAGCAAACCCGAAAGAGCCCGACGGAGCCTGACAGGGCTCAGTGGAGTCCGACAGGGCCCGAGGAAATTCGACAGGGCCCGACGGAACCCGACAGGGCCTGAGCAAACCCGACAGGGCCCGAGCAAACCCGACAGGGCCCGACAAAGCCTGACAAGGCCCGAGAAAACCTGACAGGGCTCGACGGAGCCCGACAGGGCCCGAGCACACTCGACAGGGTCAGACGAAGCCTGACAGGGCTTCAGAAAACCCGACAGGGCCCGAGCAAACCGACAGGGCCCAACGGAGCCCGACAGGGCCCGAGGAAACCAGACAGGGCCCGACAGAGCCCGACAGGGCCCGAGCAAACCCGACAGGGCCTGAGCAAACCCGACAAGGTTCGACAAAGCCTGACAGGGCGCGATGGAGCCCGACAGGGCCCAAGGAAACCCGACAGGGCCCGACAGAGCCCGACAGTGCCCAAGCAAACCTGACAGGGCCCGACGGAGCAAACCCGACAGGGCACGAGCAAACCAGACAGGGCCTGACGGAGCCTGACAGGGCCCGAGCAAACCTGACAGGGCTCGACAAAGCCTGACAGGGCCCGAGCAAACCCGACAGGGCCCGAGCAAACCTGACAGGGCACGAAGGAGCCCGACAGGGCCCGAGCAAACCCGACAGGGCCCAACGGATCCCGACAGGGCCTGAGCAAACCTGACAGGGCCCGACGGAGCCCGACAGGACGCGGGCAAACCCGACAGGGCCCGAGCAAACCCGACAGGGCCCGAGCAAACCCGACAGGGCCTGACAAGGCCCGACGGGGCCTGAGCAAACCCGACAGGACCCGACAAAGCCTGACAGGGTCCGATGGAGACCGACAGGGCCCGAGCAAACCCGACAGGGCTTGATGGAGCCCGACAGGGCCCGAGGAAACCCGACAGGGCGCAACGGAGCCTGACAGGGCCCGACCAAACCCGACAGGGCTCGACGGAGCCAGACAGGGCCTGAGGAAACCAGACAGGGCCCGACGGAGCCCGACAGGGCCCTAGCAAACCCGACAGGGCCTGAGCAAACCCGACAGGGCCCGACAGAGCCCGACAGGGCCTGAGGAAACCAGACAGGGCTCGACGGAGCCCGACAGGGCCCTAGCAAACCCGACAGGGCTTGACAAAGCCTGACAGGGCCCGAGCAAACCCGACAGGGCCCGAGCAAACCCGACAGGGCCCGACGGAGCCCGACAGGGCCCGAGCAAAACCGTAAGGGCCCGACGGAGCCTGACAGGGCTCGATGGAGCCCGACAGGGCCCGAGGAAACCCGACAGAGCCCGACGGAGCCCGATAGGGCCCGAGCAAACCCGACAGGACCCGATGGAGCCCGACAGGGCTCGAGCAAACCCGACAGGGCCTGAGCAAATCCGACAGGGCCCGACGAAGCCCGACAGGGCCCGAGCAAACCTGAAAGGGCCCGACGGAGCCTGACAGGGATCGATGGAGCCTGACAGGGCTAGAGGAAACCCGACAGGGCCCCACGGAGCCCGATAGGGCCCGAGCAAACCCGACAGGGCCTGATGGAGCCTGACAGGGCCCGGGCAAACCCGACAGGGCACGCTGGAGCCCGACAGAGCCCGAGCAAACCCGACAGGGCCCGACAAGGCCCGACAGGGCCCGAGCAAACCTGACAGGACCTGACAAAACCTGACAGGGCCCGACGGAGCCCGACAGGGCCTGAGCAAACCCGAAAGAGCCCGACGGAGCCTGACAGGGCTCGATAGAGTCCGACAGGGCCCGAGGAAACCCGAGAGGGCCCGATGGAACCCGAGAGGGCCCGAGGGAATCCGACAGGGCCCGACGGAGCCCGACAGGACGCGGGCAAACCCGACAGGTCCCGAGCAAACTTGACAGGGCCTGACAAGGCCATACAGGGCCCAAGCAAACCTGACACGGCCTGACGGAGCCCGACAGGGGTCGAGCAAACCCGATAGGGCCTGACGGAGCCTGACAGGGCCCGAGCAAACCTGACAGGGCCCGAGAGAACCTGACAGGGCCCGACGGAGCCCGACAGGGCGCGAGCAAACCCGACAGGGGCTGACAAGGCCCGACAGGGCCTGAGCAAACCCGACAGGACCCGCCAAAGCCTGATAGGGTCCGATGGAGCCCGACAGGGCCCGAGGAAACCCGACAGGGCGCGACGGAGCCCGACAGGGCCCGAGCAAACCCGACAGGGTTCGACGGAGCCCGACAGGGCCCGAGCAAACCCGACAGGGTCCGACGAAGCCTGACAGGGCTTCAGCAAACCCGAAAGGGCCCGACGAAGCCTGACAGGGCTCGATGGAGCCCGACAGGGCCCGAGGAAACCCGACAGAGCCCGACGGAGCTTGATAGGGCTCGAGCAAACCCGACAGGGCCCGATGGAGCCCGACAGGGCTCGAGCAAACCCGACAGGGTCCGAGCAAACCCGACAGGGCCCGACGGAGCCCGACAGAGCCCGAGGAAACCAGACAGGGCCCGACGGAGCCCGACAGGGCCCGAGCAAACCCGACAGGGCCCGACGGAGCCTGACAGGGCCCGAGCAAACCCGTAAGGGCCCGACGGAGCCTGACAGGGCTCGATGGAGCCCGACAGGGCCCGAGGAAACCCGACAGGGCCTGATTGAGCCCGATAGGGCCCGAGCAAACCCGACAGGGCTTGACGGAGCCTGACAGGGCCCGAGCAAACCCGACAGGGCCCGAGCAAACCTGACAAAGCTCGACGGAGCCTGACAGGGCCCGAGCAAACCCGACAGGGCCCGAGCAAACCTGACAGGGCACGAAGGAGCCCGACAGGGCCCGAGCAAACCCGACAGGGCCCAACGGATCCCGACAGGGCCTGAGCAAACCTGACAGGGCCGACAGAGCCCGACAGGACGCGGGCAAACCCGACAGGGCCCGAGCAACCTCGACAGGGCCTGACAAGGCCCGACGGGGCCTGAGGAAACCCGACAGGACCCGACAAAGCCTGACAGGGTCCGATGGAGACCAACAGGGCCCGAGCAAACCCGACAGGGCTCGATGGAGCCCGACAGGGCCCGAGGAAACCCGACAGGGCGCGACGGAGCCTGACAGGGCCCGAGCAAACCCGACAGGGCTCGACGGAGCCCGACAGGGTCTGAGGAAACCAGACAGGGCCCGACGGAGCCCGACAGGGCCCTAGCAAACCCGACAGGGCCTGAGCAAACCCGACAGGGCCCGACGGAGCCCGACAGGGCCTGAGGAAACCAGACAGGGCCCGACGGAGCCCGACAGGGCCCTAGCAAACCCGACAGGGCTTAACAAAGCCTGACAGGGCCCGAGCAAACCCGACAGGGCCCGAGCAAACCCGACAGGGCCCGACGGAGCCCGACAGAGCCCGAGCAAACCCGTAAGGGCCCGACGGAGCCTGACAGGGCTCGATGGAGCCCGACAGGGCCCGAGGAAACCCGACAGGGCCCGACGGAGCCCGATAGGGCCCGAGCAAACCCGACAGGACCCGATGGAGCCCGACAGGGCTCGAGCAAACCCGACAGGGCCTGAGCAAATCCGACAGGGCCCGACGGAGCCTGACAGGGCCCGAGCAAACCCGAAAGGGCCCGACGGAGCCTGACAGGGCTCGATGGAGCCCGACAGGGCCCGAGGAAACCCGACAGGGCCCCACAAAGCCCGATAGGGCCCGAGCAAACCCGACAGGGCCTGATGGAGCCTGACAGGGCCCGGGCAAACCCGACAGGGCACGCTGGAGCCCGACAGAGCCCGAGCAAACCCGACAGGGCCCGACAAGGCCCGACAGGGCCCGAGCAAACCTGACAGGACCTGACAAAGCCTGACAGGGCCCGACGGAGCCCGACAGGGCCTGAGCAAACCCGAAAGAGCCCGACGGAGCCTGACAGGGCTCGATAGAGTCCGACAGGGCCCGAGGAAACCTGACAGGGCCCGACGGAACCCGAGAGGGCCCGACGGAACCCGAGAGGGCCCGAGGGAATCCGACAGGGCCCGACGGATCCTGACAGGGCCCGAGCAAACCCGACAGGGCCCGACAGAGCCCGACAGGACCCGAGCAAACCCGAAAGGGCCCGAGCAAACCCGACAGGGTTCAACAAAGCCTGACAGGGCTCGATGGAGCCCGACAAGGCCCGAGGAAACCCGACAGGGCCCGACGGAGCCTGACAGGGCCCGAGCAAACCCGACAGGGCTCGACGGAGCCTGACAGGGCCCGAGCAAACCCGACAGGGCCTGAGCAAACCTGACAGGGCACGAAGGAGCCCGACAGGGCCCGAGCAAACCCGACAAGGCCCAACGGAGCCCGACAGGGGAGTAGCAAACCCGACACGGCCTGACAGAGCCTGACAGGGCCCGAGCAAACCCGACAGGGCCCGACGGAGCCCGACAGGGCCCGAGGAAACCAGACAGGGCCCGACAGAGCCCGACAGGGCCCGAGCAAACCCGACAGGGCCCGAGCAAACACGACAGGGCTCGACAAAGCCTGACAGGGCTTGATGGAGCCCGACAGGGCCCGTGGAAACCCGACAGGGCCCGACGGAGCCTGACAGAGCCCGAGCAAACCCGACAGGGTTCGACGGAGCCCGATAGGGCCCGAGCAAACCCGACAGGGCCTGACGGAGCCCGACAGGGCCCGAGCAAACCCGAAAGGGCCCGACGAAGCCTGACAGGGCTCGATGGAGCCCGACAGGGCCCGAGGAAACCCGACAGAGCCCGACGGAGCCCGATAGGGCTCGAGCAAACCCGACAGGGCCCGATGGAGCCCGACAGGGCTCGAGCAAACCAGACAGGGTCCGAGCAAACCCGACAGGGCCCGACGGAGCCCGACAGAGCCCGAGGAAACCAGACAGAGCCCGACGGAGCCCGACAGGGCCCGAGCAAACCCGACAGGGCCCGACGGAGCCCGACAGGGCCCGAGCAAACCCGTAAGGGCCCGACCGAGCCTGACAGGGCTCGATGGAGCCCGACAGGGCCCGAGGAAACCCGACAGGGCCTGATTGAGCCCGATAGGGCCCGAGCAAACCCGACAGAGCCTGACGGAGCCTGACAGGGCCCGGGCAAACCCGACAGGGCACGCTGGAGCCCGACAGAGCCCGAGCAAACCTGACAGGGCTCGACAGGGCCCGACAGGGCCCGAGCAAACCTGACACGTCCTGACAAAGCCTGACAGGGCCCGACGGAGCCCGCCAGGGCCTGAGCAAACCCGAAAGAGTCCGACGGAGCCAGACAGGGCTCGGTGGAGTCCGACAGGGCCCGAGGAAACCCGACAGGGCCCGACGGAGCCTGACAAGGCCCGAGAAAACCTGACAGGGCTCGACGGAGCCCGACAGGGCCTGAGCACACTCAACAGGGTCCGACGAAGCCTGACAGGGCTTCAGAAAACCCGACAGGGCCCGAGCAAACCGACAGGGCCCAACGGAGCCCGACAGGGCCCGAGGAAACCAGACAGGGGCCGACAGAGCCCGACAGGGCCCGAGCAAACCCGACAGGGCCTGAGCAAACCCGACAGGGTTCGACAAAGCCTGACAGGGCCCGACGGAGCCCGCCAGGGCCCGAGCAAACCCGAAAGAGCCCGACGGAGCCTGACAGGGCTCAGTGGAGTCCGACAGGGCCCGAGGAAATTCGACAGGGCCCGACGGAACCCGACAGGGCCTGAGCAAACCCGACAGGGCCCGAGCAAACCCGACAGGGCCCGACAAAGCCTGACAAGGCCCGAGAAAACCTGACAGGGCTCGACGGAGCCCGACAGGGCCCGAGCACACTCGACAGGGTCAGACGAAGCCTGACAGGGCTTCAGAAAACCCAACAGGGCCCGAGCAAACCGACAGGGCCCAACGGAGCCCGACAGGGCCCGAGGAAACCAGACAGGGGCCGACAGAGCCCGACAGGGCCCGAGCAAACCCGACAGGGCCTGAGCAAACCCGACAAGGTTCGACAAAGCCTGACAGGGCGCGATGGAGCCCGACAGGGCCCAAGGAAACCCGACAGGGCCCGACAGAGCCCGACAGTGCCCAAGCAAACCTGACAGGGCCCGACAGAGCAAACCCGACAGGGCACGAGCAAACCAGACAGGGCCTGACGGAGCCTGACAGGGCCCGAGCAAACCCGACAGGGCTCGACAAAGCCTGACAGGGCCCGAGCAAACCCGACAGGGCCCGAGCAAACCTGACAAAGCTCGACGGAGCCTGACAGGGCCCGAGCAAACCCGACAGGGCCCGAGCAAACCTGACAGGGCACGAAGGAGCCCGACAGGGCCCGAGCAAACCCGACAGGGCCCAACGGATCCCGACAGGGCCTGAGCAAACCCGACAGGGCCCGACGGAGCCCGACAGGACGCGGGCAAACCCGACAGGGCCCGAGCAAACCCGACAGGGCCCGAGCAAACCCGACAGGGCCTGACAAGGCCCGACGGGGCCTGAGCAAACCCGACAGGACCCGACAAAGCCTGACAGGGTCCGATGGAGACCGACAGGGCCCGAGCAAACCCGACAGGGCTTGATGGAGCCCGACAGGGCCCGAGGAAACCCGACAGGGCGCGACGGAGCCTGACAGGGCCCGACCAAACCCGACAGGGCTCGACGGAGCCAGACAGGGCCTGAGGAAACCAGACAGGGCCCGACGGAGCCCGACAGGGCCCTAGCAAACCCGACAGGGCCTGAGCAAACCCGACAGGGCCCGACAGAGCCCGACAGGGCCTGAGGAAACCAGACAGGGCTCGACGGAGCCCGACAGGGCCCTAGCAAACCCGACAGGGCTTGACAAAGCCTGACAGGGCCCGAGCAAACCCGACAGGGCCCGAGCAAACCCGACAGGGCCCGACGGAGCCCGACAGGGCCCGAGCAAAACCGTAAGGGCCCGACGGAGCCTGACAGGGCTCGATGGAGCCCGACAGGGCCCGAGGAAACCCGACAGAGCCCGACGGAGCCCGATAGGGCCCGAGCAAACCCGACAGGACCCGATGGAGCCCGATAGGGCTCGAGCAAACCCGACAGGGCCTGAGCAAATCCGACAGGGCCCGACGAAGCCCGACAGGGCCCGAGCAAACCTGAAAGGGCCCGACGGAGCCTGACAGGGATCGATGGAGCCTGACAGGGCCCGAGGAAACCCGACAGGGCCCCACGGAGCCCGATAGGGCCCGAGCAAACCCGACAGGGCCTGATGGAGCCTGACAGGGCCCGGGCAAACCCGACAGGGCACGCTGGAGCCCGACAGAGACCGAGCAAACCCGACAGGGCCCGACAAGGCCCGACAGGGCCCGAGCAAACCTGACAGGACCTGACAAAGCCTGACAGGGCCCGACGGAGCCCGACAGGGCCTGAGCAAACCCGAAAGAGCCCGACGGAGCCTGACAGGGCTCGATAGAGTCCGACAGGGCCCGAGGAAACCCGACAGGGCCCGACGGAACCCGAGAGGGCCCGATGGAACCCGAGAGGGCCCGAGGGAATCCGACAGGGCCCGACGGAGCCTGACAGGGCCCGAGCAAACCCGACAGGGCCCGACAGAGCCCGACAGGACCCGAGCAAACCCGAAAGGGCCCGAGCAAACCCGACAGGGTTCGACAAAGCCTGACAGGGCTCGATGGAGCTCGACAAGGCCCGAGGAAACCCGACAGGGCCCGACGGAGCCTGACAGGGCCCGAGCAAACCCGACAGGGCTCGACGGAGCCTGACAGAGCCCCAGCAAACCCGACAGGGCCCGAGCAAACCTGACAGGGCACGAAGGAGCCCGACAGGGCCCGAGCAAACCCGACAAGGCCCAACGGATCCTGACAGGGCCTGAGCAAACCTGACAGGGCCCAACGGAGCCCGACAGGGCACTAGCAAACCCGACAGGGCCTGACGGAGCCTGACAGGGCCCGAGCAAACCCGACAGGGCCCGAGCGAATCTGACAGGGCCCGACGGAGCCCAACAGGACGCGGGCAAACCCGACAGGTCCCGAGCAAACCCGACAGGGCCTGACAAGGCCCGACAGGGCCCAAGCAAACCTGACAGGGCCTGACGGAGCCCGACAGGGGTCGAGCAAACCCGATAGGGCCTGACGGAGCCTGACAGGGCCCGAGCAAACCTGACAGGGCCCGAGAGAACCTGACAGGGCCCGACGGAGCCCGACAGGGCGCGAGCAAACCCGACAGGGGCTGACAAGGCCCGACAGGGCCTGAGCAAACCCGACAGGACCCGCCAAAGCCTGATAGGGTCCGATGGAGCCCGACAGGGCCCGAGGAAACCCGACAGGGCGCGACAAAGCCTGACAGGGCCCGAGCAAACCTGACAGGGTTCGACGGAGCCCGACAGGGCCCGAGCAAACCCGAAAGGGTCCGACGAAGCCTGACAGGGCTTCAGCAAACCCGACAGGGCCCGAGCAAACCCGACAGGGCCCAACGGAGCCCGACAGGGCCCGAGGAAACCAGACAGGGCCCGACAGAGCCCGACAGGGCCCGAGCAAACCCGACAGGGCCCGAGCAAACCCGACAGGGCTCGACAAAGCCTGACAGGGCTTGATGGAGCCCGACAGGGCCCGAGGAAACCCGACAGGGCTTGACGGAGCCTGACAGAGCCCGAGCAAACCCGACAGAACTCGACGGAGCCCGATAGGGCCCGAGCAAACCCGACAGGGCCTGACGGAGCCCGACAGGGCCCGAGCAAACCCGAAAGGGCCCGACGAAGCCTGACAGGGCTCGATGGAGCCCGACAGGGCCCGAGGAAACCCGACAGGGCCCGACGGAGCCCGATAGGGCCCGAGCAAACCCGACAGGGCCCGATGGAGCCCGACAGGGCTCGAGCAAACCCGACAGTGTCCGAGCAAACCCGACAGGGCCCGACGGAGCCCGACAGAGCCCGAGGAAACCAGACAGGGCCCGACGGAGCCCGACAGGGCCTGAGCAAACCCGACAGGGCCCGACGGAGCCCGACAGGGCCCGAGCAAACCCGTAAGGGCCCGACAGAGCCCGACAGGGCCCGAGCAAACCCGACAGGGCCCGAGCAAACCCGACAGGGCTCGACAAAGCCTGACAGGGCTTGATGGAGCCCGACAGGGCCCGAGGAAACCCGACAGGGCTTGACGGAGCCTGACAGAGCCCGAGCAAACCCGACAGAACTCGACGGAGCCCGATAGGGCCCGAGCAAACCCGACAGGGCCTGACGGAGCCCGACAGGGCCCGAGCACACTCGACAGGGTCCGACGAAGCCTGACAGGGCTTCATAAAACCCGACAGGGCCCGAGCAAACCGACAGGGCCCAACGGAGCCCGACAGGGCCCGAGGAAACCAGACAGGGCCCGACAGAGCCCGACAGGGCCCGAGCAAACCCGACAGGGCCTGAGCAAACCCGACAGGGTTCGACAAAGCCTGACAGGGCTCGATGGAGCCCGACAGGGCCCAAGGAAACCCGACAGGGCCCGACGGAGCCTGACAGTGCCCAAGCAAACCTGACAGGGCCCGACGGAGCCCGACAGGGCACGAGCAAACCAGACAGGGCCTGACGGAGCCTGACAGGGCCCGAGCAAACCCGACAGGGCCCAAGCAAACCTGACAGGGCCCGACGGAGCCCGATAGGGCACGAGCTAACTCGACAGAGCCTGATGTAACCTGACAGGGCCCGAGTAAACCCGACAGGGCCCGAGAGAATCTGACAGGGCCCGATGGAGCCCGACAGGACGTGAGCAAACCCGACAGGGCCCGAGCAAACCCGACAGGGCCCGACGGAGCCCAATAGGGCCCGAGCAAACCCGACAGGGCCTGACGGAGCCCGACAGGGCCCGAGGAAACCTGAAAGGGCCCGACGAAGCCTGACAGGGCTCGATGGAGCCCGACAGGGCCCGAGGAAACCCGACAGGGCCCGACGGATCCCGATAGGGCCTGAGCAAACCCGACAGGGCCCGATGGAGCCCGACAGGGCTCGAACAAACCCGACAGGGCCTGAGCAAATCCGACAGGGCCTGACGGAGCCCGACAGGGCCCGAGCAAACCTGAAAGGGCCCGACGGAGCCTGACAGGGCTCGATGGAGCCCGACAGGGCCCGAGGAAACCCGACAGGGCCCCACGGAGCCCGATAGGGCCCGAGCAAACCCGACAGGGCCTGACGGAGCCCGACAGGGCCCGAGCAAACCCGACAGGGTCCCACGAAGACTGACAGGGCTTCAGCAAACCCGACAGGGCCCAAGCAAATCCGACAGGGCCCGACGGAGCCCGACAGGGCCCGAGGAAACCAGACAGGGCCCGACAGAGCCCGACAGGGCCCGAGCAAACCCGACAGGGCCCGAGCAAACCCGACAGGGTTCGACAAAGCCTGACAGGGCTTGATGGAGCCCGACAGGGCCCGAGGAAACCCGACAGGGCCCGACGGAGTCTGACAGTGCCCAAGCAAACCTGACAGGGCCCGACGGAGCAAACCCGACAGGGCACGAGCAAACCAGACAGGGCCTGACGGAGCCTGACAGGGCCCGAGCAAACCCGACAGGGCTCGACAAACCTGACAGGGCCCGAGCAAACCCGACAGGGCCCGAGCAAACCTGACAGGGCACGAAGGAGCCCGACAGGGCCCGAGCAAACCCGACAGGGCCCAACGGATCCAGACAGGGCCTGAGCAAACCTGACAGGGCCCGACGGAGCCCGACAGGACGCGGGCAAACCCGACAGGGCCCGAGCAAACCCGACAGGGCCTGACAAGGCCCGACGGGGCCTGAGCAAACCCGACAGGACCCGACAAAGCCTGACAGGGTCCGATGGAGCCCGACAGGGCCCGAGCAAACCCGACAGGGCTCGATGGAGCCCGACAGGGCCCGAGGAAACCCGACAGGGCGCGACGGAGCCTGACAGGGCCGAGCAAACCCGACAGGACTCGACGGAGCCCGACAGGGCCTGAGGAAAGCAGACAGGGCCCGACGGAGCCCGACAGGGCCCTAGAAAACCCGACAGGGCCTGAGCAAACCCGACAGGGCCCGACGGAGCCCGACAGGGCCTGAGGAAACCAGATAGGGCCCGATGGAGCCCGACAGGGCCCTAGCAAACCCGACAGGGCTTGACAAAGCCTGACAGGGCCCGAGCAAACCCGACAGGGCCCGAGCCAAACCGACAGGGCCCGACGGAGCCCGACAGGGCCCGAGCAAACCCGTAAGGGCCCGACGGAGCCTGACAGGGCTCGATGGAGCCCGACAGGGCCCGAGGGAACCCGACAGGGCCCGACGGAGCCCGATAGGGCCCGAGCAAACCCGACAGGGCCTGACGGAGCCTCACAGGGCCCGAGCAAACCCAACAGGGCCCGAGCGAATCTGACAGGGCCCGACGGAGCCCGACAGGACGCGGGCAAACCCGACAGGTCCCGAGCAAACCCGACAGGGCCTGACAAGGCCCGACAGGGCCCAAGCAAACCTGACAGGGCCTGACGGAGCCCGACAGGGGTCGAGCAAACCCGATAGGGCCTGACGGAGCCTGACAGTGCCCGAGCAAACCTGACAGGGCCCGAGAGAACCTGACAGGGCCCGACGGAGCCCGACAGGGCGCGAGCAAACCCGACAGGGGCTGACAAGGCCCGACAGGGCCTGAGCAAACCCGACAGGACCCGCCAAAGCCTGATAGGGTCCGATGGAGCCCGACAGGGCCCGAGGAAACCCTACAGGGCCCGAGCAAACCTGACAGGGTTCGACGGAGCCCGACAAGGCCCGAGAAAACCCGACAGGGTCCGACGAAGCCTGACAGGGCTTCAGCAAACCCGACAGGGCCCGAGCAAACCCGACAGGGCCCGACGGAGCCCGACAGGGCCCGAGGAAACCAGACAGGGCCCGACAGAGCCCGACAGGGCCCGAGCAAACCCGACAGGGTTCGACAAAGCCTGACAGGGCTTGATGGAGCCCGACAGGGCCCGAGGAAACCCGACAGGGCCCGACGGAGCCTGACAGAGCCCGAGCAAACCCGACAGGGCTCGACGGAGCCCGATAGGGCCCGAGCAAACCCGACAGGGCCTGACGGAGCCCGACAGGGCCCGAGCAAACCCGAAAGGGCCCGACGAAGCCTGACAGGGCTCGATGGAGCCCGACAGGGCCCGAGGAAACCCGACAGGGCCCGACGGAGCCTGACAGGGCTCGAGCAAACCCGACAGGGTCCGAGCAAACCCGACAGGGCCCGACGGAGCCCGACAGAGCCCGAGGAAACCAGACAGGGCCCGACGGAGCCCGACAGGGCCCGAGCAAACCCGACAGGGCCCGACGGAGCCCGACAGGGCCCGAGCAAACCCGTAAGGGCCCGACGGAGCCTGACAGGGCTCGATGGAGCCCGAGAGGGCCCGAGGAAACCCGACAGGGCCTGATTGAGCCCGATAGGGCCCGAGCAAACCCGACAGGGCTTGAGGGAGCCTGACAGGGCCCGAGCAAACCCGACAGGGCTCGACAAAGCCTGACAGGGCCCGAGCAAACCCGACAGGGCCCGAGCAAACCTGACAGGGCACGAAGGAGCCCGACAGGGCCCGAGCAAACCCGACAGGGCCCAACGGATCCCGACAGGGCCTGAGCAAACCTGACAGGGACGACGGAGCCCGACAGGACGCGGGCAAACCCGACAGGGCCCGAGCAAACCCGACAGGGCCTGACAAGGCCCGACAGGGCCTGAGGAAACCCAACAGGACCCGACAAAGACTGACAGGGTCTGATGGAGACCGACAGGGCCCGAGCAAACCCGACAGGGCTCGATGGAGCCCGACAGGGCCCGAGGAAACCCGACAGGGCGCGACGGAGCCTGACAGGGCCCGAGCAAACCTGACAGGGCTCGACGGAGCCCGACAGGGCCTGAGGAAACCAGACAGGGCCTGACGGAGCCCGACAGGGCCCTAGCAAACCCGACAGGGCCTGAGCAAACCCGACAGGGCCCGACGGAGCCCGACAGGGCCTGAGGAAACCAGACAGGGCCCGACGGAGCCCGACAGGGCCCTAGCAAACCCGACAGGGCTTAACAAAGCCTGACAGGGCCCGAGCAAACCCGACAGGGCCCGAGCAAACCCGACAGGGCCCGATGGAGCCCGACAGAGCCCGAGCAAACCCATAAGGGCCCGACGGAGCCTGACAGGGCTCGATGGAGCCCGACAGGGCCCGAGGAAACCCGATAGGGCCCGACGGAGCCCGATAGGGCCCGAGCAAACCCGACAGGACCCGATGGAGCCCGACAGGGTCGAGCAAACCCGACAGGGCCCGAGCAAACCCGAAAGGGCCCGACGGAGCCTGACAGGGCTCGATGGAGCCCGACAGGGCCCGAGGAAACTTGACAGGGCCCCACGGAGCCCGATAGGGCCCGAGCAAACCCGACAGGGCGTGATGGAGCCTGACAGGGCCCGGGCAAACCCGACAGGGCACGCTGGAGCCCGACAGAGCCCGAGCAAACCCGACAGGGCCCGACAAGGCCCGACAGGGCCCGAGCAAACCTGACAGGGCTTGACAAAGCCTGACAGGGCCCGAGCAAACCCGACAGGGCCCGAGCAAACCCGACAGGGCCCGACGGAGCCCGACAGGGCCCGACGGAACCCGAGAGGGCCCGAGGGAATCCGACAGGGCCCGACGGAGCCTGACAGGGCCCGAGCAAACCCGACAGGGCTCGACGGAGCCCGACAGGGCCTGAGGAAACCAGACAGGGCCCGACGGAGCCCGACAGGGCCCTAGCAAACCCGACAGGGCTTGACAAAGCCTGACAGGGCCCGAGCAAACCCGACAGGGCCCGAGCAAACCCGACAGGGCCCGACGGAGCCCGACAGGGCCCAAGCAAAACCGTAAGTGCCCGACGGAGCATGACACGGCTCGATGGAGCCCGACAGGGCCCGAGGAAACCCGACAGAGCCCGACGGAGCCCGATAGGGCCCGAGCAAACCCGACAGGACCTGATGGAGCCCGACAGGGCTCGAGCAAACCCGACAGGGCCTGAGCAAATCCGACAGGGCCCGACGGAGCCCGACAGGGCCTGAGCAAACCCGAAAGGGCCCGACGGAGCCTGACAGGGCTCGATGGAGCCCGACAGGGCCCGAGGAAACCCGACAGGGCCCCACGGAGCCCGATAGGGCCCGAGCAAACCCGACAGGGCCTGATGGAGCCTGACAGGGCCCGGGCAAACCCGACAGGGCACGCTGGAGCCCGACAGAGCCCGAGCAAACCCGACAGGGCCCGACAAGGCCCGACAGGGCCCGAGCAAACCTGACAGGACCTGACAAAGCCTGACAGGGCCCGACGGAGCCCGACAGGGCCTGAGCAAACCCGAAAGAGCCCGACGGAGCCTGACAGGGCTCGATAGAGTCCGACAGGGCCCGAGGAAACCCGACAGGGCCCGACGGAACCCGAGAGGGCCGATGGAACCCGAGAGGGCCCGAGGGAATCCGACAGGGCCCGACGGAGCCTGACAGGGCCCGAGCAAACCCGACAGGGCCCGACAGAGCCCGACAGGACCCGAGCAAACCCGAAAGGGCCCGTGCAAACCCGACAGGGTTCAACAAAGCCTGACAGGGCTCGATGGAGCCCGACAAGGCCCGAGGAAACCCGACAGGGCCTGACGGAGCCTGACAGGGCCCGAGCAAACCCGACAGGGCCCGAGCAAACCTGACAGGGCCCAACGGAGCCCGACAGGGCACGAGCAAACCCGACAGGGCCCGAGCAAACCTGACAGGGCCCAACGGAGCCCGACAGGGCACGAGCAAACCCGACAGGGCCTGACGGAGCCTCACAGGGCCCGAGCAAACCCGACAGGGCCCGAGCGAATCTGACAGGGCCCGACGGAGCCCGACAGGACGCGGGCAAACCCTACAGGTCCCGAGCAAACCCGACAGGGCCTGACGGAGCCCGACAGGGCCCGAGGAAACCAGACAGGGCCCGACAGAGCCCGACAGGGCCCGAGCAAACTCGACAGGGTTCGACAAAGCCTGACAGGGCTTGATGGAGCCCGACAGGGCCCGAGGAAACCCGACAGGGCCCGACGGAGCCTGACAGAGCCCGAGCAAACCCGACAGGGCTCGACGGAGCCCGATAGGGCCCGAGCAAACCCGACAGGGCCTGACGGAGCCCGACAGGGCCCGAGCAAACCCGAAAGGGCCCGACGAAGCCTGACAGGGCTCGATGGAGCCCGACAGGGCCCGAGGAAACCTGACAGGGCCCGACGGAGCCCTATAGGGCCCGAGCAAACCCGACAGGGCCTGATGGAGCCCGACAGGGCTCGAGCAAACCCGACAGGGTCCGAGCAAACCCGACAGGGCCCGACGGAGCCCGACAGAGCCCGAGGAAACCAGACAGGGCCCGACGGAGCCCGATAGGGCCCGAGCAAACCCGACAGGGCCCAACGGAGCCCGACAGGGCCCGAGCAAACCTTAAAGGGCTCGACGGAGCCTGACAGGGCTCGATGGAGCCCAACAGGGCCCGAGGAAACCCGACAGGGCCTGATTGAGCCCGATAGGGCCCGAGCAAACCCGACAGGGCCTGACGGAGCCTGACAGGGCCCGGGCAAACCCGACAGGGCACGCTGGAGCCCGACAGAGCCCGAGGAAACCCGACAGGGCTCGACAAGGCCCGACAGGGCCCGAGCAAACCTGACACGTCCTGACAAAGCCTGACAGGGCCCGACGGAGCCCGCCAGGGCCCGAGCAAACCCGAGAGAGCCCGACGGAGCCTGACAGGGCTCAGTGGAGTCCGACAGGGCCCGAGGAAACCCGACAGGGCCCGACAGAGCCTGACAAGGCCCGAGAAAACCTGACAGGGCTCGACGGAGCCCGACAGGGCCCGAGCACACTCGACAGGGTCCGTCGAAGCCTGACAGGGCTTCAGAAAACCCGACAGGGCCCGAGCAAACCGACAGGGCCCAACGGAGCCCGACAGGGCCCGAGGAAACCAGACAGGGCCCGACAGAGCCCGACAGGGCCCGAGCAAACCCGACAGGGCCTGAGCAAACCCGACAGGGTTCGACAAAGCCTGACAGGGCTCGATGGAGCCCGACAGCGCCCAAGGAAACCCGACAGGGCCCGACGGAGCCCGACAGTGCCCAAGCAAACCTGACAGGGCCCGACGGAGCCCGACAGAGCACGAGCAAACCAGACAGGGCCTGACGGAGCCTGACAGGGCCCGAGCAAACCCGACAGGGCCCAACGGATCCCGACAGGGCCCGAGCAAACCTGACAGGGCCCGACGGAGCCCGACAGGGCACGAGCAAACCCGACAGGGCCTGAGCGAATCTGACAGGGCCCGACGGAGCCCGACAGGACGTGGGCAAACCCGACAGGGCCCGAGCAAACCCGACAGGGCCAGACAAGACCCGAGAGGGCCTGAGCAAACCCGACAGGACCCGACAAAGCCTGACAGGGCTCGATGGAGCCCGACAGGCCCCAAGGAAACCCGACAGGGCCCGACGGAGCTTGATAGGACCCGAGCAAACCCGACAGGGCCCGAGCAAACCCGACAGGGTTCGACAAAGCCTGACAGGGCTCGATGGAGCCCGACAGGGCCCGAGGAAACCCGACAGGGCCCGACGGAGCCTGACAGGGCCCGAGCAAACCCGACAGGGCTCGACGGATCCTTACAGGGCCCGAGCAAACCCGACAGGGCCCGAGCAAACCTGACAGGGCACGAAGGAGCCCGACAGGGCCCGAGCAAACCCGACAAGGCCCAACGGATCCCGACAGGGCCTGAGCAAACCTCACAGGGCCCGACGGAGCCCGACAGGGCACGGGCAAACCCGACAGGGCCTGACGGAGCCTCACAGGGCCCGAGCAACCCCGACAGGGCCCGAGCGAATCTGACAGGGCCCGACGGAGCCCGACAGGACGCGGGCAAACCCGACAGGCCTTGAGCAAACCCGACAGGGCCTGACAAGGCCCGACAGGGCCCGAGCAAACCTGACAGGGCCTGACGGAGCCCGACTGGGCTCGAGCAAACCCGATAGGGCCTGACGGAGCCTGACAGGGCCCGAGCAAACCTGACAGGGCCCGAGAGAACCTGACAGGGCCCGACGGAGCCCGACAGGGCACGAGCAAACCCGACAGGGGCTGACAAGGCCCGACAGGGCCTGAGCAAACCCGACAGGACCCGCCAAAGCCTGAAAGGGTCCGATGGAGCCCGACAGGGCCCGAGCAAACCCGACAGGGCCCGAGCAAACCTGACAGGGCTCGATGGAGCCCGACAGGGCCCGAGGAAACCCGACAGGGCGCGACGGAGCCTGACAGGGCCCGAGCAAACTCGACAGGGTTCGACGGAGCCGGACAGGGCCCGAGCAAACCCGACAGGGTCCGACGAAGCCTGACAGGGCTTCAGCAAACCCGACAGGGCGCGAGCAAACCCGACAGGACCCGAGCAAACCCGACAGGGTCCGACGGAGCCCGACAGGGCCCGAGGAAACCAGACAGGGCCCGACAGAGCCCGACAGGGCCCGAGCAAACCCGACAGGGCCCGAGCAAACCCGACAGGGTTCGACAAAGCCTGACAAAGCTCAATGGAGCCCGACAGGGCCCGAGGAAACCCGACAGGGCCCGACGGAGCCTGACAGAGCCCAAGCAAACCTGACAGGGCCCGACGGAGCCCGACAGGGCTTGAGCAAACCCGAAAGAGCCCGACGGAGCCTGACAGGGCTCGATAGAGTCCGACAGGGCACGAGGAAATCCGACAGGGCCCGACGGAGCCTGACAGGGCCCGAGCACACCCGACAGGGCTCGACGGAGCCCGACAGGGTCTGAGCACACTCGATAGGGTCCGACGAAGCCTGACAGGGCTTCAGCAAACCTGACAGGGCCCGAGCAAACCCGACAGGGCCCGACAGAGCCCGACAGGGCTCGAGGAAACCAAACTGGGCCCGACAGAGCCCGACAGGTCCCGAGCAAACCCGACAGGGCCCGAGCAAACCCGACAGGGTTCGACAAAGCCTGACAGGGCTCGGTGGAGCCCGACAGGGCCCGAGGAAACCCGACAGGGCCCGACGGAGCCCGACAGGGCCCGAGCAAACCCGACAGGGCTCGACGGAGCCTGACAGGGCCCGAGCGAACCTGACAGGGCCCGACGGAGCCTGACAGGGCCCGACGGAGCCTGACAGGGCTCGAGCAAACCCGACAGGGCCCGAGCGAACCTGACAGGGCCCGAGCAAACCCGACAGGGCCCGAGCAAACCCAACAGGGCTTGAGCAAACCCGACAGGGCTTGACAGAGCCTGACAGGGCCCGAGGAAACCCCACAGGGCTTAAGCAAACCCAACATGGCCCGAGCAAACCCGACAGGGCCCGAGCGAACCTGACAGGGCCCGAGCAAACCCGACAGGGCCCGAGCAAACCCAACAGGGCTTGAACAAACCCGACAGGGCTTGACAGAGCCTGACAGGGCCCGAGGAAACCCCACAGGGCTTCAGCAAACCCGACATGGCCCGAGCAAACCCGACAGGGCCCGAGCGAATCTGACAGGGCCCGACGGAGCCCGACAGGACCCGGGCAAACCCGACAGGTCCTGACCAGGCCCGACAGGGCCTGAGCAAACCCGACAGGACCCGACAAAGCCTGACAGGGTCCGATGGAGCCCGACAGGGCCCGAGCCAACCCGACAGGGTTCGATGGAGCCCGACAGGGCCCAAGGAAACCCAACAGGGCGCGACGGAGCCTGTCGGGTTTGCTCGGGCTCTGTCGGGCTCCATTGGGCCCTGTCGGGTTGGCTCGGGCCCTGTCGGGTTTGCTCGGGCCCTGTCAGGCTCCGTCAAGCCCTGTCGGGTTTGCTCGGGCCCTGTCGGGTTTGCTAGGGCCCTGTCGGGCTCCTTCGGGCCCTGTCTGGTTTCCTCAGGCCCTGTCGGGCTCCGTCGGGCTGTGTTGGGTTTGCTCAGGCCCTGTCGGGTTTGCTGAAGCCCTGTCAGGCTTCGACGGACCCTGTAGGGTTTGCTCGGGCCCTGTCGGACTCCGTCGAGCCCTTTCGGGTTTGCTCGGGCCCTGTCAGGCTCCGTCGGGCCCTGTCGGATTTCCTCGGGCCCTGTCGGGTTTGCTCGGGCCCTGTCGGGTTCCGTCGGGCCCTGTCTGGTTTCCTCGGGCCCTGTCGGAATCTATCGAGCCCTGTCAGGCTCCGTCGGGCTCTTTCGGGTTTGCTCAGGCCCTGTCGGGCTCCGTCGGGCCCTGTCAGGCTTTGTCAGGTCCTGTCAGGTTTGCTCGGGCCCTGTCGGGCCTTGTCGGGCCCTGTCGGGTTTGCTCGGGCTCTCTCACACTCCAGCATGCCCTCTTGGGTTTGCCCGGGCCCTGTCAGGCTCCGTCAGGCCCTGTCGGGTTTGCTCGGGCCCTATCGGGCTCCGTGGGGCCCTGTCGGGTTTGCTCGGGCCCTGTCGCGTTCTGTCGGGCCCTGTCTGGTTTCCTCGGGCCCTGTCGGGCTCCTTCGAGCCCTGTCAGGTTTGCTCGGGCCGTGTCGGGTTCGCTCGGGCTCTGTCAGGCTCCATCGAGCCCTGTCGGGTTTGCTCGGGCCCTGTCAGGCTCCGTCGGGCCCTGTCGGGTTTCCTTGGGCCCTGTCGGGCTCCATCGAGCCCTGTCAGGCTTTGTCAAACCCTGTCGGGCTCCGTCGGGCCCTGTCGGGTTTGCTCGGGCCCTGTCAGGTTTGCTGAACCCCTGTCAGGGTTCGTCGGACCCTGTCGAGTGTGCTCATACCCTGTCGGGCTCCTTTGAGCCCTGTCGGGTTTGCTCGGGCCCTGTCAGGCTCCGTCGGGCCCTGTCGGATTTCCTCGGGCCCTGTCGGGTTTGCTCGGGCCCTGTCGGGTTCCGTCGGGCCCTGTCGGGTTTGCTCGGGCCCTGTCGGGCTCCGTCGGGCCCTGTCGGGTTTCCTCGGGCCCTGTCAGGCTCTATCGAGCCCTGTCAGGCTCCGTCAGGCCTTTTCGGGTTTGCTCGGGCCCTGTCGGGCTCCGTCGGGCCCTGTCAGGCTTTGTCAGGTCCTGTCAGGTTTGTTCGGGCCCTGTCGGGCCTTGTCGGGCCCTGTCGGGTTTGCTCGGGCTCTGTCGGGCTCCGTTGGGCCCTGTCGGGTTTGCTCGGGCTCTGTCGGGTTTGCTCGGGCCCTGTCGGGTTTGCTCGAGCCCTGTTAGGCTCCGTCAAGCCCTGTCGGGTTTGCTCGGGCCCTGTCGATTTTGCTAGGGCCCTGTCGGGCTCCGTCGGGCCCTGTCTGGTTTCCTCAGGCCCTGTCGGGATCCGTCGGGCCCTGTCGGGTTTCCTCAGGCCGTGTCGGGTTTGTTCTGGCCCTGTCAGGCTTCGTCGGACCCTGTCGAGTGTGCTCGGTCCCTGTCGGGCATTGTCGAGCCCTGTCGGGTTTGCTCGGGCCCTGTCGGGCATTGTCGAGCCCTGTCGGGCTCCATCGAGCCCTGTCAGGCTCCGTAGGGCCCTTTGGGGTTTGCTCGGGCCCTGTCGGGCTCCGTCGGGCCCTGTCGGACTTGCTCAGGCCCTGTCGGGTTTGCTCGAGCCCTGTCGGGCTCCGTCGAGCCCTGTCAGGCTTCGTCGGGCCCTTTCGGGTTTGCTCGGGCCCTTTCGGGTTTGCTCGGGCCCTGTCGGGCTCCGTCAGGCCTTGTCGGGTTTGCTCGGGCCCTATCGGGCTCCGTCGGGCCCTGTCGGGTTTCCTCGGGCTCTGTCGGTCTCCATCGAGCCCTGTCAGGCTCCGTCAGGCCTTGTCGGGTTTGCTCGGGCCCTATCGAGCTCCGTCGGGCCCTGTCGGGTTTCCTCGGGCTCTGTCGGTCTCCATCGAGCCCTCTCAGGCTCTGTCGGGCCCTGTCGGGTTTGCTCGGGCCCTGTCGGGTTTGCTCAGACACTGTCGGGTTTGCTCAGGCCCTGTCAGGTTTGCTTGGGCCCTGTCGGGTTTGCTCGGGCCCTGTCGGGCTTCCTCGGGCCCTGTCGGGCTGCATCGAGCCCTGTCAGGCTCCGTCGGACCCTATCAGGCTTTGCTCGGGCCCTGTCGGGCTCCGTCGGGCCCTGTCGGGTTTCCTCGGGCTCTGTCGGTCTCCATCGAGCCCTGTCAGGCTCCGTCGGGCCCTGTCGGGTTTGCTCGGGCCCTGTCGGGTTTGCTCAGGCACTGTCGGGTTTGCTCAGGCCCTGTCGGGTTTGCTTGGGCCCTGTCGGGCTCCGTCGGGCCCTGTCGGGTTTCCTCGGGCCCTGTCGGGCTCCATCGAGCCCTGTCAGGCTCCGTCGGGCCCTTTCGGGTTTGCTCGGGCCCTGTCGGTCTCCGTCGAGCCATGTCAGGTTTCCTCGGGCCCTGTCGGGTTCCATCGAGCCCTGTCAGGCTCCGTCGGGCCTTTTTGGGTTTGCTCGGGCCCTGTCGGGCTCCGTCGGGCCCTGTCAGGCTTTGTCAGGTCCTGTCAGGTTTGTTCTGGCCCTGTCGGGCCTTGTCGGGCCCTGTCGGGTTTGCTCGGGCTCTGTCGGGCTCCGTTGGGCCCTGTCGGGTTTGCTCGGGCACTGTCGGGTTTGCTCAGGCCCTGTCAGGCTCCGTCGACCCCTGTCAGGTTTGCTCGGGCCCTGTCGGGCTCCTTTGAGCCATTTCGGGTTTGCTCGGGCCCTGTCGGGCTCCATCGAACCCTGTCAGGCTTTGTCGGGTCCTGTCGGGTTTGCTCAGGCCCTGTCAGGCTCCGTCGACCCCTGTCAGGTATGCTCGGGCCCTGTCGGGCTCCGTCGGGCCCTATCAGGTTTGCTCGGGCCCTGTCGGGTTTGCTCAGGCCCTGTCAGGCTCCGTCGAGCCCTGTCGGGTTTGCTCAGGCCCTGTCAGGCTCCGTCAGGCCCTGTCGGGTTTGCTCGGGCTCTGTCGGGTTTGCTGGGGCCCTGTCGGGCTCCGTCGGGCCCTGTCGGGTTTGCTCGGGCCCTTTCGGGCTCCGTCGAGCTTTGTCGGGTTTGTTCGGGCCCTTTCGGTTTTACTCAGGCCCTGTCAGGCTCCGACAAGCCCTGTCAGGTTTGCTCGGGCCATGTCGGGTTTGCTCGGGCCCTCTCGGGCTCCGTCGGGCTCTGTCGGGTTTCCTCGGGCCCTGTCAGGCTCCATCAGGCCCTGTCGGGTTTGCTCGGGCCCTGTTGGGTTTGCTGAAGCCCTGTCAGGCTTCGTCGGACCCTGTCGGGTTTGCTAGGGCCGTGTCGGGCTCCGTCGGGCCCTGTCCGGTTTGCTCGGGCCCTGTCGGATTTGCTTGGGCCCTGTCGGGCTCCGTCGAGCCATGTCGGGTTTGCTCGGGCCCTGTCGGGCTCCATCGAGCCCTGTCAGACTTTGTCGGGTCCTGTCGGGTTTGCTCAGGCCCTGTCAGGCTCCGTCGACCCCTGTCAGGTATGCTCGGGCCCTGTCGGGTTTGCTCAGGCCCTGTCAGGCGCCGTCGACCCCTGTCAGGTTTGCTCGGGCCCTGTCGGGCTCCGTCGGGCCCTGTCAGGTTTGCTCGGGCTTGTCAGGCTCCGTCGGTCCCTGTCGGGTTTGCTCGGGCCCTGTCGGGTTTGCTCAGGCCCTGTCAGGCTCCGTCGAGCCTTGGCGGGTTTGCTCGGGCCCTGTCAGGCTCCGTCAGGCCCTGTCGGGTTTGCTCGGGCCCTGTCGGGTTTGCTAGGGCCCTGTAGGGCTCCGTCGGGCCCTGTCTGGTTTCCTCGGGCCCTGTCGGGCTCCGTCGGACCCTGTCAGGTTTGCTCGGGCCCTGTCGGGTTTGCTGAAGCCCAGTTGGGCTTCGTCGGACCCTGTCGGGTTTGCTCGGGCCCTGTCGGGCTCCGTCGAGCCCTGTCGGGTTTGCTCGGGCCCTGTCAGGCTCCGTCGCGCCCTGTCGGGTTTCCTTGGGCCCTGTCGGGCTCCATCGAGCCCTGTCAGGTTTGCTCGGGCCCTGTCCGGTTTGCTCGGGCCCTGTCAGGCTCCATCGGACCCTGTCAGGCTTTGTTGGGTTCTGTCAGGTTTGCTCGGGCCCTGTCGGGTTTGCCCGCGTCCTGTCGGGCTTTGTCAAGCCCAGTCAGGTTCGCTCGGGCCCTGTCGGGTTTGCTCGGGCCCTGTCAGGCTCCGTCAGGCACTGTCGGGTATGCTCGTGCCCTGTCGGGCTCCGTCGCTCCCTGTCGGGTTTGCTCGGGCTCTGTCGGGCTCCAGCGTGCCCTGTCGGGTTTGCCCGGGCCCTGTCGGGCTCCATCGAGCCCTGTCAGGCTTCGTCGGGCCCTTGCGGGTTTGCTCGGGCCCTGTCGGGCTCCGTCAGGCCCTGTCGGGTTCGCTCGGGCCCTATCGGGCTCCGTCGGGCCCTGTCGGGTTTCCTCGGGCCCTGTCGGGCTCCATCGAGCCCTGTCAGGCTCCGTCGGGCCCTTTCAGGTTTGCTTGGGCCCTGTCGGGCTCCGTCGGGCCCTGTCGGGTTTGCTCGGGCCCTGTCGGGTTTGCTCGGGCCCTGTCAGGCTTTGTCAAGCCCTGTCGGGTTTGCTAGGGCCCTGTCGGGCTCCGTCGGGCCCTGTCGGGTTTCCTCAGGCCCTGTCGGACTCCGTCGATCCCTGTCGGGTTTGCTCGGGCCCTGTCAGGCTCCGTCGCGCCCTGTCGGGTTTCCTCGGGCCCTGTCGGGCTTTATCGAGCCCTGTCGGGTTTCCTCGGGCCCTGTCGGGCTCCATCGAACCCTGTCAGGCTTTGTCGGGTCCTGTCGGGTTTGCTCAGGCCCTGTCGGGCCTTGTCAGGCCCTGTCGGGTTTGCTCAGGCCCTGTCGGGCTCCGTCGGGCCCTGTCAGATTCGCTCGGGCCCTGTCAGGTTTGCTCGGGCCCTGTCAGGCTCCGTCAGGCCCTGTCGGGTTTGCTCAGGCCCTGTCGGGATCCGTTGGGCCCTGTCGGGTTTGCTCGGGCCCTGTCGGACTCCTTCGTGCCCTGTCAGGTTTGCTCGGGCCCTGTCGGGTTTGCTCGGGCCCTGTCAGGCTCCGTCGGGCCCTGTCGGGTTTCCTCGGGCCCTGTCGGGCTCCATCGAGCCCTGTCAGGCTTTGTCGAACCCTGTCGGGTTTGCTCGGGCCCTGTCGGGTTTGCTCGGGTCCTGTCGGGCTCTGTCGGGCCCTGTCGGGTTTGCTCGGGCCCTGTCAGGCTCCGTCGGGCCCTGTCGGATTTCCTCGGGCCCTCTCGGGTTCCGTCGGGCCCTGTCGGGTTTCCTCGGGCCCTGTTGGAGTCTATCGAGCCCTGTCAGGCTCCGTCGGTCTCTTTCGGGTTTGCTCAGGCCCTGTCGGGCTCCGTCGGGCCCTGTCAGGCTTTGTCAGGTCCTGTCAGGTTTGCTCGGGCCCTGTCGGGCCTTGTCGGGCCCTGTTGGGTTTGCTCGGGCTCTGTCGGGCTCCAGCGTGCCCTGTCGGGTTTGCCCGGGCCCTGTCGGGCTCCATCGGGCCCTGTCGGGCTCCATCGAGCCCTGTCAGGCTTCGTCGGGCCCTTGCGGGTTTGCTCGGGCCCTGTCAGGCTTCGTCAGGCCCTGTCGGGTTCGCTCGGGCCCTATCGGGCTCCGTCGGGCCCTGTCGGGTTTCCTCGGGCCCTGTCGGGCTCCATCGAGCCCTGTCAGGCTCCGTCGGGCCCTTTCGGTTTTGCTCGGGCCCTGTCGGGCTCCGTCGGGCCCTGTCGGGTTTGCTCGGGCCCTGTCGGGTTTGCTCGGGCCCTGTCAGGCTTTGTCAAGCCCTGTCGGGTTTGCTAGGGCCCTGTCGGGCTCCGTCGGGCCCTGTCTGGTTTCCTCAGGCCCTGTCGGGCTCCGTCGGGCCCTGTCGGGTTTGCTCAGGCCCTGTCGGGTTTCCTCGGGCCCTGTCGGGCTCCGTCGGGCCCTGTCTGGTTTCCTCAGGCCCTGTCGGGCTCCGTCGAGCCCTGTCGGGCTCCATCGAGCCCTGTCAGGCTCCGTCGGGCCCTTATGGGTTTGCTCGGGCTCTGTCGGGCTCCATCGGGCCCTGTCGGGTTTGCTCGGGCCCTGTCGGGCTCCATCGGACCCTGTCAGGCTTTGTCGGGTCCTGTCAGGTTTGCTCAGGCCCTGTCGGGCCTTGTCAGGCCCTGTCGGGTTTGCTCAGGCCCTGTCGGGCTCCGTCGGGCCCTGTCAGATTCGCTCGGGCCCTGTCGGGTTTGCTCGGGCCCTGTCAGGCTCCGTCAGGCCCTGTCGGGTTTGCTCGGGCCCTGTCAGGCTCCCCTTGTCCTCAGGACTCATTCTCACATCCTGGGCACCCCCCATTGTCCCCAGGGTGCAACTTGTGGGGGTCAGGATTTGGGGTACAGGGTTTGGGGGTGCAGGGTTTAGTGGTGTAGGGTTTGGGGGTGCAGGTCTTGGGGAGGCAGAATTGGGGGTTCAGGTTTTTAGAGTTCAGGGATTTGGGGGTGCAGATTTTGGGTGTTCAGGACCTGGGGGTGCAGGATTTGGGGATGTAGGTTTGGGGTGCAGGGCTTAGGGTTTCAGTACCTTGGGTTGAAGAGGTTTGGGGGGAAGGGTTGTGTACGGCAGGATTTGGGGGTGCAGGGCTTTGGGCTGAATGTTTGGGGGTGCAGGGTTCGCATGTTTAGGAACTGGGGGTGCAGAATTTGGGTTTGCAGGTTTGGGGAATTTTGCGGTAAAGGATTTGGGGTGCAGGGTTGGGGGACGCAGGATCTGAGGGTGCAGCGTTTGGGGTGCAGAGTTAGGGGCTGCAGGATCTGGGGTGCAGGGTTTGGGGGGCACTGTTTTGGGGGGAAGGATTTGCGAGATGCAGGGTTTAAGGGTTTAGAATTGGAGGTGTCGAATTTTGGGGTGCAGGAGGTGTGGGGTTTGGGGTTGCAGGATTTCGGGGAGAATGGTTTGGGGGTGCAAGACTTGAGGGTGCAGGGTTTGGGGGTTTGGGACATGGGGCTGGAGGATTTGGGGGTGCAGGATTTGGGGTGCAGTGTGTGGGGGTGCAAGATCTTGGGGTGTACGAGCGTTGGGTGTGGGATTTGAAGGACAATGATTTGGGGGTGCAGGGATTGGGGGTGTAGGGTTTTGGGGTTGCTGCGTTTGGAGATTCGGGATGTGGAGGTCAAGGATTTAGGGGTACAAGGGCTGGTTGCAGGATTTGGGGTGCAGGGTTTGGTTGCAGGATTTGGGGTGCAGGGTTTGAAGTGCAGGGCTAAAGGGGGCAGGATTTGGAGGTGCAAGATTTGGTGGTCTGGGGTACTGGGCTGCAGGGTTTTGGGGTGCGGGATTTGGGGGTGCAGGTTCCATGTCTTTAGGAACTGGGCGGGGAGGGTTTCTTGGTGCGGACTTTTGAGTGCAAGTTTGAGGGGCCTTGATTTTGGGGTGCATGGTTTGGGGGGCAGGATTCCGGGTGTAAGGTTTTGAGGTGCAGGACTTGGGGGCGCAGGTTTCACACGTTAAGGAACTGGGGCTGCAGAGGTTGGGGGTGCAGCGTTGTGGGCTGCAGGGTTGAAGGGTGCAGGATTTAGGGGTACAGGTTTTGGGGGTGCAGGAGCTGGGGGTGCAGGAGCTGGGGGTGCAGGCTGTAGGGATCAGAATATGGGGGTGCAGGGTTCTGGGGTGCAGGATCTGGGTGAGCAGGCTGTTGGGGTACAGAACCTTGTAGTTCAGCGTTTACAGGCAGGATTTGGGGGTGCAGGGCTTTGGGGTGAGGGGTCTGGGGTGAGGGGTTCAGGTGTTCAGCACCTAGGGGTGCAGGACTTGAGGGCTGGAGGATTTGGGGGTGCAGGGATTTTGGGGTGCAGGGATTTCAGGGTGCAACTTGTGGGGTGCAGGGTTTTGGGGGGGAGGATTGGGGGAGCAGGGTTTTGGGGTGCAAGGTTCAGTGGTGCAGGGTTCTGGGGGTGCAGGGTTTAGCGCCAGAATTGGGGGTGCAGGGTTTGGGATTGCAGGGTGTTGGGGGAAGGATCTGGGGGTACAAGATGTGAGGTAGCAGGGTTTTGGGGTGCAACTTGTGGGGGCAGGATTTGGGGTACAGGAGGTGGGGGGTGCAGGGTTTGGGGTGTAGGATTTAGTGGAGCAGGGACTGGGGGTGCAGGTCTTGGGGAGGCAGAATTGGGGGTGCAGATTTTGGCTGTTCAGGACCTGGGGGTGCAGGATTTGGGGATGTAGGTTTCGGGGGGTAGATTTTGGGGTGCTGGGTTCGGCACATGGGTCTGGAGGATTTGGGGGTGCAGGGTTAAGGGGTTTAGGATTTTGGGGTGCACAGATTAGGGTGCACGTTCTGGGCATGTATGATTTGAGAGTGCAGGGCTTTGGGGTACAGGATTTGGGGTGCAGGGTTTTGGGGTCAGGATCTGGGGGTGCAGGGTGTTGGGGAGAAGGATTTGGGGGTGCAGCATTTTGAAGTGCAGGGTTTGGAGGAGGAAGGTTTTGGGGGTGAAAGATTTGGTGGTTCAGGTTTTGGGGGTGCAGTGTTAAGAGGGTGGAGGATTAGGGGTGCAGGATTTGGGGGTGCACTGTTTGGGGGTGCAGGGTTTAGAAGTCAGGTCTCAGAGTGCAGCGTTTGGGGTGCAGGGGCTTGGGGGGAAATTTAAGGTTGCAGAGTGTGGGGTGCACAGGACTGGGGCACAGGATTTGGGGGTGCGGGGTTTCAGGGTTCAGGATTTGGAGGTGTGGAGTTTTGGGGTGCAGGGGATGGGGGTGAAGGATTTGAGGCTGCAGGGTGGTGGGGGGAGGATTTGGGGGTGAGAGATTTGGGGTGCAGGATGTTGGGGTGCAGAGTTTTGGGAGGCAAGGATCTGGGGCTGCAGGATTTGGGGGTTCAGTGTTTAGGGCAGCACAACCTCGGGGTGCAGGGGTTTGCAGTGAAAGGTTTGGTAGGCAGGATTTGGGGTGCAGGATTCTGGGGTGCTGGGTTTGGGGTACAGGATTTGGTGTTGCAGGGATGGGGTTGAAGGGCTTGGGTTTCCAGGCCTTTGAGGTGCAGGATTTGGAGGTGCAAGGTTTGGGAGGGAATTCTTTGGGGTGCAGGGTTTAGGGTTCCAGGAGGTGGGGGAAGGACCTTGGGGTGTAGGGTTTGGGGGGGCAGGGTTTTGGGGGAAGGATTTAGGGGTGCAGGGTTTTGAAGTGCAGCGTTTCAGGGGGGCATGATTTTGGGGGTTTGGGGCACTCACCGCCGGGTCCTGGCGCAGCAGCTCCTGAGCCCCGCCCACAGCCCCTCCCAGCGCAGCCATTGGCTGCGGGCCAGCGCCAGCCCCGCCCATGCCTGGGGGTCACCAGAGGTCAGCGGGGTCACCCTGAGCCCCCAATGTCCCATTGACCCCATTGATCCCAATGTCCCCATTGACTCCCATTGATCCCCAATGTCCCCAATACCCTCAATGTTCCATTGACCCCCAATTTCCCCCCAATTTCGCATTGACCCCAATGTCCCATTCACCCCATTGACCCCAATGTCCCATTGACCCCCATTGCCCCCCAATGTCCCATTCACCCCATTGGCCCCAATGTTCCCCCATTGACCCCCATGTCCCCATTGATCCCAATGTCCCCCCATTGACCCCAATGTCCCCCCATTGACCCCCATTGCCCCCAATGTCCCATTCACCCCATTGGCCCCAATGTCCCCATTGACCCCAATGTCCCATTCATCCCATTGACCCCAATGTCCCCATTGCCCCCAATGTCCCCCATTCACCCCAATGTCCCCCCCATTGACCCCAATGTCCCATTGACCCCAATATCCCCATTGACCCCAATGTCCCATTGACCCCAATGTCCCCCCATTGACCCCATTACCCCAATATCCCCATTCACCCCAATGTCCCATTGACCCCAATGTCCCCCCATTGTCCCCATTGACCCCAATGTCCCCCCATTGTCCCCAATGTCCCATTGACCCCAATGTCCTATTCACCCCATTGACCCCAATGTCCCCCCATTGTCCCCATTGACCCCAATGTCCCATTCACCCCATTGACCCCAATGTCCCCCCATTGTCCCCAATGTCCCATTGACCCCAATATCCCATTCACCCCATTGACCCCAATGTCCCCCCATTGTCCCCATTGACCCCAATGCCCCCACTGACCCCAATTTTCCCCCAACATCCCCAATGTCCCCATTGTCCCAAATGTCCCCATTACCCCCATTGACCCCAATGTCCCATTGACCCCATTACCCCAATATCCCCATTCACCCCAATGTCACATTGACCCCAATGTCCCCCCATTGTCCCCATTGACCCCAATGTCCCATTCACCCCAATGTCCCATTCACCCCATTGACCCCAATGTCCCCACCACCCCCATTGTCCCCAATGTCCCATTGACCCCAATGTCCCATTCACCCCATTGCCCCCATTGGTCCCCATTGCCCCCCATTGGCCCCAATGTCCCATTCACCCCATTGTCCCCATTGACCCCAATGCCCCCATTGACCCCAATTTTCCCCAACATCCCCAATGTCCCCATTGTCCCAAATGTCCCCATTACCCCCATTGACCCCAATGTCCCATTGACCCCCATTGGCCCCATTGATCCCCATTGCCCCTCATTGACCCCATTGACCCCAATGTCCCCATCACCCCAATATCCCCATTCACCCCAATGTCCTCCCATTGTCCTCATTGACCTCAATGTCCCATTCACCCCATTGGCCCCAATGTCCCATTGACCCCATTGGCCCCCATTGTCCCATTCACCCCATTGGCCCCAATGTCCCCCCATTGACCCCAATATCCCCAATACCCCAATATCGCCATTTACCCCAATGTCCCCCCATTGCCCCCAATGTCCCCCCATTGTCCCCAATGTCCCATTGACCCCCATTGATCTCCATTCACCCCCAATGTCCCATTGACCTCAATGTCCTATTGAGCCCATTGACCCCAATGTCCCCATCACCCCCATTGACCCCAATGTCCCCCCATTGACCCCAATGTCCCATTCACCCCATTGGCCCCAATGTCCCCACTGACCCCAATGTCCCATTCACCCCATTGACCCCAATGTCCCCACCACCCCCATTGACCCCAATGTCCCATTCACCCCACTGACCCCATTGATCCCCATTACCCCCAATGTCCCATTCACCCCATTGACCCCAATATCTCCCCATTGTCCCCACTGACCCCAATGTCCCATTCACCCCATTGCCCCCAATGTCCCATTGACCCCAATGTCCCATTCACCCCATTGACCCCAGTGTCCCCCCATTGTCCCCATTCACCCCCATGTCCCATTCCCCCCAATGTCCCATTCACCCCCATGTCCCATTCACCCCATTGACCCCAATGTCCCATTGACCCCAATGTCCCATTGACCCCAATGTCCCATTCACCCCATTGACCCCAATGTCCCATTGACCCCATTGATCCCCATTACCCCCAATGTCCCATTCACCCCACTGACCCCAATGTCCCCACCACCCCCATTGTCCCCATTGTCCCCAATGCCCCCTTACCTGTCTCACCTCCCTCTCCAGCTCCGCTCCCACCCCCCCAATCCCCCTCAGCGGGGCCAGCCCGGGGTGCAGCTGCTGCAACGGCTCCTCCTCTGCATTCATTAACAATTAACACCCTCAGCAGCGCTAATTAACACCCCCCCACCCCCCCATATCCCCGCTGCCCCCTAATTACCCCCTAATTCGCGCTAATCACCCCTAATTCCCCCTCATTACTCACCCAGCAGCCCCTCGATGTCCGCAACCGCCATCTTGCCCCGCCGGGAGGGCCACAAACCACCTCAAAATTGACCCAAAATAGCGCTTTTTCAACCCAAAACCCTCCCGCTGAGGCTCCCCGAGCTGTGTCCCCAAAGCCCCCGCTGTTGTCACCTCGGGAAAAGCGCGAAAAAAGCGGCCCCGGGGGTCCCCGCGCTTCGCTTCGCGCTCTGAGGGAAAGCGCGGGAAAACGAGCGGAGACGGAAAGAGCCGAGCGGAGCCGAATGGGCCCGAGCGGAGCCGAATGGGCCCGAGCGGAGCCGAACGGCGCACGAGCGGAGCCGAACGGCGCCCGAGCGGAGCCGAACGGCGCCCGAGCGGAGCCGAGCGGCGCCCGAGTCCCGGCCGGGGCCGAACGCACCCGAAGGGACCCGAAGTCTTCCCGAAGGGGTCCGAGTGGAGCCGAACGCACCCGAACGCACCCGAAGGGGCCGAACGCACCCGAAGGGACCCGAAGTCTTCCCGAAGGGGTCCGAGTGGAGCTGAACGCACCCGAAGGGACCCGAACCCACCCGAAGGGGCCCGAGTGGAGTCGAACAAACCCGAAGGGACCCGAACCCACCCGAAGGGACCCGAACGCACCCGAAGGGACCCGAACGCACCCGAAGGGGTCCGAGTGGAGCCGAACGCACCCGAAGGGACCCGAACGCACCCGAAGGGACCCGAAGTCTCCCCGAAGGGGCCCGAACCCACCCGAAGGGGCCCGAAGTCTCCCCGAAGGGACCCGAAGTCTCCCCGAAGGGACCCGAACCCACCCGAAAGTGCCCCAAAAGGCACCAAACTCCCAAATCCCCCCCTTTTTACCCCAAAACCCGTGTTCCGCTCCCCCCCCCGGCCCCTCCTCTTCCTCCCCCCGCCCCCTTTCTTCCCCTTTTCCCGCCTCACGATCGTTTCCCGCCGCGGCGGTGGCTGCGAGCGAGGCCACGCCCCCTTCCTCAGGCGGCGGCCAATGGGAAGCGGGGGGGGGGGTGCGTGGCCACGCCCACTGTGCGTGGCGTGCGCGGAGGCGGCTCCGAGAGGAGCCGAAGATACACGAAGGGAGCCGAAGGGACCCGAGGGGACCCGAAGGGACCCGAACGCACCCGAAGGGACCCGAACGCACCCGAAGGGACCCGAGTGGGGCCCGAACGCACCCGAGGGGACCCGAAGGCACCCGAAGGCACCCGAAGGGACCCGAACGCACCCGAAGGGACCCGAACGCACCCGAAGGGACCCGAGTGGGACCCGAACACACCCGAAGGGACCCGAAGGGACCCGAGTGGGGCCCGCACTCACCCGAAGGGACCCGAAGGGACCCGAACACACTTAGGGGGCTCCATGAGTCACTTATGGGTCACTATGGGGCACTCCTGGGTCCCTAAGGGGGAAATTATGGGGGTCTATGGGGAGTTCAGGAGGGACCCAGGAGTACCCCAAGGGACCCAGGAGTGCCCCAAAGGACCCAGGAGTTCAGGAGGGACCCAGGAGTGCCCCAAAGGACCCAGGAGTACCCAAATGTGTTGTGTTTTGTTTTTTCTCTCTTGTTTATGTCCTCTTTTACCTGAAATGGGACAATGGGGGCAATGGGGGGCAATGGGGTCAATGGGGGGCAATGGGGTCAGTGGGGGGCAATGGGGTCAGTGGGGGGCAATGGGGGACAATGGGGGACAATGGGGGCAGTGGGTACAATGGGGGCAATGGGGGGCAATGGGGGCAATGGGGGGCAATGGGGGGCAATGGGGGCAGTGGGGGGCAATGGGGGGCAATGGGGTCAATGGGGGCAATGGGAGTCAATGCGGTCAATGGGTCAATGGGGTCAATGGGGGCAATGGGAGTCAATGGGGGGCAATGGGGATCAATGGGTCAATGGGGTCAATGGGGGTCAATGGGTCAATGGGGGCAATGGGGGCAATGGGGATCAATGGGGGGCAATGGGGGGCAATGGGGATCAATGGTGATCAATGGGGGGCAATGGGGGTCAATGGGGGGTCAATGAACTCAATGACTCAATGACTCAATGGGGGTCAATGGGGATCAATGGGTCAATGGGGTCAGTGGGGTCAATGGGTCAATGGGAATCAATGGGGTCAATGGGGGTCAATGGGGTCAATGGGGTCAATGGGGATCAATGGGTCAATGGGGATCAATGGGGTCAATGGGTCAATGGGGTCAATGGGGTCAATGGGGATCAATGGGTCAATGGGGGTCAATCGGTCAATGGGGATCAATGGGGGTCAATGGGGTCAGTCAATGGGGTCAATGGGGTCAATGGGAGTCAATGGGGTCAATGGGTCCCAGGGTCGCATTCCCGCTGTCCCTGTCCCCGCTGTCCCAGGGCTCAGTGCTCACTCCTCATTGGTTCCTGGCCTTTTGCATTCATTAATATTCGGTTAATTATTCGTTAAGGTTTTCTTGCCATAGTTGAGCCCAGCAGGAACCCCCGGGGTCCTAAAACCCTCCCTCTCTATGGGTCCCTATGGGGCTCTATGGGTCCCTATGGAGCTCTATGGGTCCCTATGGGTCCCTATGGAGCTCTCTAGGTCCCTATGGGGTTCCATGGGGCTCTGTGGTTTCCTATGGGCCTCTATGGGGCTCTATGGGTCCCTATGGGTCCCTATGGGTCCTTATGGGTCTTAATGGGTCTCTATGGGGCTCCTTGGGTCTCTATGGGTCCCTATGGGTCTCTATGGGTCTCTACGGGTCCCTATGGGTCTCTATGGGTCTCTACAGGCTCTATGGGTCCCTATGGGGCTCCTTGATGCTCTATGGGTCTCTATGGAACCCCCAGGGTCCTAAAACCCTCCCTCTCTATGGGTCCCTTTGGGTCTCTATGGGTCCCTATGGGTCTCTATGGGGTTCCATGGGGCTCTGTGGCTCCCTATGGGCCTCTATGGTCTCTATGGGTCCCTATGGGGTCCTACGGAGCTCTATGGGTCCCTATGGGTCTCTACAGGCTCTACGGTCCCTATGGGTCTCTATGGTGTTTTGTGACACCATGGGGACCCCGCCTTGTCCCCAGAGCCCATTGTGACATCCTGGGGACCCCCTTTGTCCCCAGGGCCCATTGGACGTCCCATGACTCCCCCTTGTCCCCAGGGCCCATTGTGACATCCAGAGGACCCCGCTTTCTCCCCTGGGCGCATTGTGACTTCCTAGGACCCCCCATTGTCCCCAGGGATCATTGGGACACCGTGGGGACCCCCTTTGTCCCCAGGGCCCATTGTGATATTCGGGGGACCCCCTTGTCCCCAGGGCCCATTGTGACATCCCAGGACCCCCCATTGTCCCCAGAGCCCATTGTGACATCCTAGGGACCCCCTTTGTCCCCAGGGCCCATTTTCCCACCATGGGGACCCCCTTTGTTACTGGGTCCCATTGTGACATTCCAGGACCTTACTTTGTCCCCAGGGCCCATTGTGACACCATCGGGACCCCCATTTGTCCCCAGGGCCCATTGTGACATTCAGAGGACCCCTCTTTGTCCCCAGGGCCCATTGTGAATTCCCAGGGCACCATGTTGTCCCCAGGGCCCATTGTGACATCCTGGGGACCCCCTTTGTCCCTGTCGAGGGTTAAGATTCCTAACCCCAACTCCTAACCCAGACCATAACGCTAATCCTAATCCTAAACCTAAGCCTAATTCCTAACCCTAAACCCAATCCTAACCCAATCCCTTAACCCTAACCCAATCTCTTAACCCTTATCCCAATCCCTTAACCCTAACCCAAACTCCTAACTCTAAGCCTAAGCCCAACCCAGACGCCTAAGCCCAACCCAGACGCCTAAGCCCAACCCAGACGCCTAAGCCAAACTCCTAACACTAAGCCTAACCCTAACGGAAACTCCTAACCCTAACCCAAACTCCTAGCCTTAAGACTAACCCTAAATCCTAACTCAAACTCCTAACCCTAAGTCTAAGCCTAAACCAAACTCCTAAGCTTAAGACTAAGCCTAACCCAAACTCCTAAGCCTAACCCTAACCCAAACTCCAAAACCTAAGCCTAACCCTAACCCAAACCCAAACTCAGTGGCCACTAAGCAGGCCTGGAGCTGTCAGGAGAAAGGACTCCCTGGAGCTCACCCAGCTCTAAACTCAGCCCCAACCTGCTGCTGCCTCGGCAGCCGGCACTGCGAGCGGCGCAGAGATGGAGCAGTTGGCAAAGAGCTTTGCAAGGCAGAGCCCTCTGGGGCACAGCACTGAGCTGGACCCACTTCCCCTCTGCGTGACCGAGCGTCAGCCAAGAAAGCAGCAAGCTAAATTTCACAGGAACGGAAAATTAACATGGAAACGCTCATTTGTTCCCAGGTCGTACCTGTGGGATGGCCCCGAGGCTCACGGACACACTCAGGTGAAGCAGTCAAGGAGCCGCTGCCTACAGGGACGGCTGGAATCGAGCAGAAAGGAAAAGCGTTTCCATTTCACGTTGTGAAATGACCTGCAGCGCCTGGACGGGGGTCAGGCAACAACACGGGACCCAGACGCATGCTGAAATTGCCAAAGCTGCAGAGGGGCTGCAGACCCCTTGTCTGGGACCTGGCAGCTTCCAAACTACTGTGTCCAGGCCACATGCAACACCCCTCAAGGACCAGATGGACCAACACGGGGCCTCTCAGGGCCTTCTGACCAGGAGACCTCTCACACACACAAAAGGAAACCCACACTAACGTGGGAGCATGGAGCACCAGGGCAAAAAATGATCATCCATGTTTCTCCTAAATCAGAGCCTGCTGGCTACTGCAAGGCTCAACTATTGCAAGAAAACGTTCACAAATAATAAACCAAATACTAACAAACGCAAAAGGCCAGTAACCAATGAACACTGAACACTGGGCACTGGAGACAGTGGGGGGTCCTGGGATGTCACAATGGGCCCTGGGGACAAAGTAAGGTCCTCGGCTGTCACAATGAGCCCTGAGGACAAGGGGGGTCCCCAGAATTTCACAATGAGCACTGGGGACAAAGTGGGGTCCTGGGATGTCAAAATGGGCCCTGGGGACAAAGGGGGTCCCTTAATTGTCACAATGGGCCCTGGGGACAAGGGGGGTCCCCACGGTGTCACAATGGGCCCTGGGGACAAAGTGGGGTCCTGGAATGTCACAATGGGCCCAGAGGACAAAGGGGGTCCCCATGGTGCCACAATGGGCCCTGGGGACAAAGGGGGTCCTGAGACGTCACAATGGGCCCTGGGGAAAAGGCGGGGTCCCCACGGTGTCACAATGGGCCCTGGGGACAATGGGGGGTCCTGGGATGTCACAATGGGCCCCAGTGACAAAGGGGGTCCCCATGGTGCAACAACGAGCTCTGGGGATAAAGGGGGTCTCCAGGATGTCACAATGGGCCCTGGGGACAAAGGAAGTCCCCAGAATGCCACAATGGGTCCTGGAAAGAAGTGGGGTCCCCACGGTGTCACAATGGGCCTTGGGGACAAAGGGGGGTCCCCAGGATGTCACAATGGGCCCCGGGGACAAAGGGGTCCCCAGGATGTCACAATGGGTACTGGGGACAAAGGCGGGGTCCCCATGGTGTCACAATGGACCCAAGTGACAGGACGAGTCCCCACGGTACCACTATGGGCCCTGGAGACCAGGGGGTTCCCCGGATTTCACAATGGGCCCTGGGGAAAAGGGGGGGTCCCCAGGATGTCACAATGGGCACTGGGGACAAAGGGGGGTCCCCACGGTGCCATGATGGGCCCTGGCGACAAGGGGGTCCCCAGGATGTCACAATGGGCCCATGGGACAAAGGGGGTACCCATGGTGTCACAATGGGCCCTGGGGACAACTTGGGGTCCTGGGATGTCACAATGGGCCCCGGTGACAAAGGGGGTCCCCGTGGTGCCACAATGTGCCCCTGGGACAAAGGGGGTCCCCAGAATGTCATAATGGGCACTGGGGACAACGGGGGTCCCCAGGATGTCACAAGTGGCCCTGGGGATAAAGGGGGTCCCCATGGTGCCACAATGGGTCGTGTGGACAAGGGGGTCCCCAGGATGTTCACAACGGGCCCTGAGGACAAAGCGGGTCCCCACGGTGTCACAATGGTCCCTGGGGACAACTTGGGGTCCTGGGATGTCACAATGGGCCCTGGGGACAAAGGCGGTCCCCAGGATGTCACAATAAGCCCTGGGGACAAGGGGGGTCCCCAGGATGTCACAATGGGCACTGGGGACAAAGGGGGTACCCACGGTGTCACTATAGGCCCTGGGGACAACGGGGGGTCCCCACGGTGCCACGATGGGCCCTGGGGACAAGGGGGTCCCCAGGATGTTCACAATGGGCCCTGGAGACAATGGGGTGTCCCCAGGATGTCACAATGGGCCCTGGGGACAAAGAGGGTCCCCAGGATGTCACAATCGGCCCTGGGCACAAAGGGGGGTGCACATGGTGTCAAAATGGGCCCTGGGGACAAAGGGCGTCCCCAGGATGTCACAGTGGGCCCTGGGGACAAAGTGGTCCCCATGGTATCAGAATGGGCCCTGGGGACAAAGAGGGGTGCCCTGAATGTCACAATGGGCCCTGAGGACAAAGGGGGGTCCCCAGGATGTCGCAATGGGCCTTGGGGACAATGGGGGGTCCTAGGATGTCACAATGGGCCCGAGTGACAAATGGGGTCTCCATGGTGTCACAATGGGCCCTGAAGACAAAGGGGGTCCCCTGAATGTCACAATGGGCCCTGGAGACAATTGGGGGTTTTGGGATGTCACGATGGGCTCTGACAACAAGGGGAGGTGCCCATGGTGTCACAATGGGTCCTCAGTGACAAGGGGGGTCCCTATAGTGTCACAATGGGCTCTGCAGACAATGGGGGGTCCTGGGATGTCACAATGGGCACCAGTGACAAAGGGGGTCCTCATGGTGCCACAATGGGCCCTGGGGAGTAAGTGGGGTCCTGGGATGTCACAATGGGTCCTGGGGACAAAGGGTGATCCTTTGATGTCACAAGGGGCCCTGGAGGCAAGGGGGTCCCCAGGATGTTACAATGGGCCCTGGGCACAAAGGGGGGTCCCCATAGTGTCACAATGGGTCCCCAGTGACAAGGGGGTCCCCACGGTGCCACGATGGGCCCTGGGGACAAGAGGGGGTCCCCATGGTGTCACAATGGACCCTGGGGTCAAAGGGGGTTCCCAGGACATCACAATGGGCTCTGGGGACAATGGGGATCCTGGGACATCACAATGAGCCCTGGGGACAAGGGGGGGGTCCTGGGACGTCACAATGGGTCCTGGGGACAAAGCGGTTCCCCAGGATGTCACAATGGGCCCCAGGGACAAAGCAGGGTCCTGGGACGTCACAATGGGCCCTGGAGACAAAGGGATTCCCCAGGATGTCACAATGGGCCCTGGGGACAAAGGGGGTCCCCACAGTGTCACAATGGTCCCTGGGGACAAAGGAGATCCCCACAGTGTCACAATGGGCCCAGGGGACAATGGGGGGTCCTGGGACGTTATAATGGGCCCTCGGGAAAAAGGGGGTCCACATGGTGCCACAATGGGCCCTGGGGACAACGGGGGTCCCAGGATGCCACAATGGACACTGGGGACAAGGGGGTCCCCAGGATGTCACAATGGGCCCTGGGGACAACGGTGGCTCCTGGGATGTCACAATGGGCCCTGGGGACAAAGTGGGGTCCTAAGATGTCACAATGGGCACTGGGGACAAAGGGGGTCCCCATGGTGCCACAATGGGCCTTGGGGACAATGGGGTCTCCCCAGGATGTCACAATGGGCCTTGGGGACAAAGGGGTGTCCCCTGAATGTGCATAATGGGCCTGGGGACAAAGGGTGGTCGCCGGGATGTCTCAGTGGGCCCTGGGGACAATGGGGGGTCCTGGGATGTCACAATGGGCCCCAGTGACAAATGGGGTCTCCACGGTGTCACAATGGGCCCTGGGGATAAAGGGGGGTCTCCAGGATGTCACAATGGGCCCAAGTGATGAGTCCCCACAGTGCCACTATGGGCCCTGGAGACAAGGGGGGTCCCCAGGATGTCACGATGGGGCCTGGGGACAACGAGGGGTCCTGGGACGTCACAATGAGCCCTGGGGAAAAAGGGTGGTCCCCATGATGTCACAATGGGCACTGGAGACAGTGGGGGGTCCTGGGATGTCACAATGGGCCCTGGGGACAAAGTAAGGTCCTCGGCTGTCACAATGAGCCCTGAGGACAAGGGGGGTCCCCAGAATTTCACAATGAGCACTGGGGACAAAGTGGGGTCCTGGGATGTCAAAATGGGCCCTGGGGACAAAGGGGGTCCCTTAATTGTCACAATGGGCCCTGGGGACAAGGGGGGTCCCCACGGTGTCACAATGGGCCCTGGGGACAAAGTGGGGTCCTGGAATGTCACAATGGGCCCAGAGGACAAAGGGGGTCCCCATGGTGCCACAGTGGGCCCTGGGGACAAAGGGGGTCCTGAGACGTCACAATGGGCCCTGGGGAAAAGGCGGGGTCCCCACGGTGTCACAATGGGCCCTGGGGACAATGGGGGGTCCTGGGATGTCACAATGGGCCCCAGTGACAAAGGGGGTCCCCATGGTGCGACAACGAGCTCTGGGGATAAAGGGGGTCTCCAGGATGTCACAATGGGCCCTGGGGACAAAGGAAGTCCCCAGAATGCCACAATGGGTCCTGGAAAGAAGTGGGGTCCCCACGGTGTCACAATGGGCCTTGGGGACAAAGGGGGGTCCCCAGGATGTCACAATGGGCCCCGGGGACAAAGGGGTCCCCAGGATGTCACAATGGGTACTGGGGACAAAGGCGGGGTCCCCATGGTGTCACAATGGACCCAAGTGACAGGACGAGTCCCCACGGTACCACTATGGGCCCTGGAGACCAGGGGGTTCCCCGGATTTCACAATGGGCCCTGGGGACAAGGGGGGTCCCCAGGATGTCACAATGGGCACTGGGGACAACGAGGGGTCCTGGGACGTCACAATGAGCCCTGGGGAGAAAGGGGGGTCCCCACCCTGTCAGAAGGGACCCTGGGGACAAGGTGGGGTCCTGGGATGTCACAATGGGCCCTGGGGACAAAGGGGGTGTCCATGGTGCCACAATGGGCCCTGGGGACTAGGGGGGGGGGGGGGGTCCCCTCGGTGCCACGATGGGCCCTGGGGACAAGGGGGTCCCCAGGATGTCACAATGGGCCCTGAGGACAAATTGGGGTTCTGGGATGTCACAATGGGCCCTGGGGACAAAGGGGGTCCCCAGAATGTCACAATGGGCCCTGGGGACATTTGGGGTCCCCAGAATGTCACAATGGGCCCTGGGGACAATGGGGGATCCTGAGACGTCACAATGGGCCCTGGGGACAAAGTGGGTCCCCATGGTGTCACAACACCCTGGGGACAATGCAGGGTCCCCAGGATGTCACAATGGCCCCTGGGGACATTAGGGGTCCCCACAGTTTCACGATCTTAACCCTTGACACCCCCCAACTACTGGGTCCTTAGGGTTACTCCCGGGTCCCTCCTGAACTGAATCCCCGCCCGAACTCCTGGGTCTGATAGAGGGCACGAACATTTTAAGGGTTAACAAAACATAATTGGGTGCCCACTAACGAGCCAACACTTTAGGGCTGAGCCACACGAGCCCTTAGTTCAGAGCTTTAGGTGAACTCATGGTAAGGAAACCAGAACCCAGCAGTGCCAGGATCAGGAGTTTTACGGCACCAGCTGTGAACTCGAGGGGACGAGAGAACCGAGATTTACAGCAAAAAGGGGGTGCCAGGCTGGGTTCAACCGACCTGGAGCTTGGGTCCCAGTCCATTCAACACAAGGAGCCAAACCTGAGGAAGCTGAAGGAGCCTTCATCCAAAGACCCCTCCTCCAGAGCACCAGGTGGCGCCGCGCAGGCGAACAGGGGGCGTCCAGGCGGAGACTACGGCAGTGATGAGCGGGAAAGGTTCTGGATGTGTGCGGGCGCTCCGGGGTCGTTGGGACACGAGCTCCTCGCTGTATTTAAACGCAGCTCCTGCCGCTCGGAGCGGCGCACGAGGGGTGGAACCATCGCTCCCCTTGCGCCCGACGGCGAAACGAACGCAGCTGCTCTGGAGCCCTGCGGGGTGTGGAGGTTCATGGCTCCGGAGGCTGTAAAGTTGTTTCTGCGCCTCCGTTCCCCTCATGGCCCCCCCATTCCCTTCACACCGACCCTCAATCCACCCCCCACCCGACCCCCAGCTCCCCCCAAACCCCGACCCCCAGCTCCCCCCCACCGACCCCCAAATGCCCCCCCGACCCCCAATTCCTCCCCAGACTGACCCCCAATGCCCCCTCACACCGACCCCCAAGGCCGCCCCCGCACACCAACCCCCCAGTTCCCCCCTCAAACACCGACCCCCAATCCCCCCCCGGACCCTAATTCCCCCTCGCACTGACCCCCAACGCCCCCCACACCAACCCCTAATGCCCCTCACATCGACCCCCAAATCCTCCCCAGACTGACCCCTCAAATCCTCCCCAGACCAACCCCCAACTTCCCCCCCACACCGACCCCCAATTCCCCCTCACACCGACCCCCAATGTCCCCCCCCCCACACCAGACCCCAATTCCCCCCCACACCGACCCCCAATTCCCCCCACACTGATCCCCAATGCCCCCCCCCACACCGACCCCCAATTCCTCCCCAGACTGACCCCCAATGCCCCCTCACACCGACCCCCAAGGCCCCCCCTGCACTGACCCCCCCACACCGACCCCCCAATTCCCCCCTCAAACACCGACCCCCAGTGCCCCCCCACTGGACCCTAATTCCCCCTCGCACCGACCCCCAATGCCCCCCCACACACTGACCCCCAGTTCCTGCCCCCCACACCAACCCCTAATGCCCCTCACATCGACCCCCAAATCCTCCCCACACTGACCCCTCAAATCCTCCCCAGACCAACCCCCAACTTCCCCCACACCGACCCCCAATTCCCCCTCACACCGACCCCCCAAGCCCCCCCCACCGATCCTCAATTCCTCCCCACACCGACCCCCAATGTCCTGCTCACACCGACCCTCAGTTCCTCCCCCACACCGCCCCCCAATTCCCCCCTCACACCGACCCCAAATCCCCACCCCCACACTGCCCCCCAAATCCCCCCCTCACACCGACCCCCAATGCCCCTGACGCCGACCCCAATTCCTCCCCCCACACCGACCCCCAATGCCCCTCACGCCGACCCCCAGTTCCCCTCACAACCTCCACCAAAACGGCGGCGCCTCCCTCTCCTCCCTCCCGCCTTTTCCCGCCACACACTCCCGGACGTGACGCCGGCGAGGGGGCGTGGCCGGCGGCGAGGGGGCGTGGCCGCGGCGCCGGCGGGCGGGAAGCGCCGGGGCGGGAAACGCCGGGTGAGGAGATCGCGTCCCCTCGGGTCCCTCGTGTCTCTTCATGTCCCATCGCGTCCCTCGGGTCCCTCGTGTCCCTTCATGTCCCATCGTGTCCCCTCATGTCCCATCGTGTCCCCTCGCGTCCCTCGGGTCCCTTCATCGTCCCCTCGTGTCCCTCGGGTCCCCTCGTGTCCCCTCATCTCCTCAGCACCCCCGCTGGAGCCCGCCCGTCCCTCCCCTCCAGGAGAGACCCCGGGGCTGGGGCAGATCCGCCATCAATCCCCCCACAGACTTTTTCCCTCTTTCCTCCCCCTCTTCCCTCTTTTGCCCCCTTTTCCCCCTTTATCCCTCTTTCCCCCCTTTTTCCCTTTCCCCCCCTTTTTCCCTCTTTTTCCTCTTTCCCCCCCTTTCTCCTCTTTCCCCTCTTGCCCCCCTTTTCTCTCTTCCCCCTTTATCCCTCTTCCCCTCTTTTTCCCTCTTTCCCCTCTTTTCCCCCCTTTTTCCTCTTTCCCCTCTTTCCCTTTTTCCCTCTTTCCCCTCTTTTCCCCCCTTTATCCCTCTTTCCCCTCTTTTTCCCTTCCCCCCTTTCACCCCCTTTTCCGTCTTTTCCCCCTTTTCCCTCTTTCCCCCCTTTTTCCATATTTTTCCTCTTTCCCCCTTTATCCCTGTTTCCCCCTTTTTCCCTCTTTCCCCCTTTTTTCCTTCTTCCCCTCTTTCCCCCCTTTTCCCTCTTTTTCCTCTTTCCCCCCTTTTCCCCCCTCTTCCCCTCTTCCCCCCTTTTCCCTCTTTCCTCCCCTTTTCCCTCTTCCCCTCTTCCCCCCCTTTTCCCTCTTTTTCCTCTTCCCCCCCTTTCCCCCCCTTTTCCCTCTTTTTCCTCTTCCCCCCTTTCCCCCCCTTTTTCCCTCTTCCCCCTTTTCCCCCTTTTTTCCTTCTTTCCCTCCTTTTCCCTCTTCCCCTCTTTCCCCCCTTTCCCCCTCTTTTTCCTCTTTCCCCCTTTCCCCCCTCTTCCCCTTTTCCCCCCTTTTTCCCTCTTTCCCCCCTTTCCCCCTCTTCCCCTCTTTCCTCCCTTTTCCCCCCTTTTCCCTCTTTCTCCCTTTTCCCTTTTCCCCCCTTTTCCCTCTTCCCCCGTTTCCCTCTCCCGTTTTCCCGTCCCTCCTCCCATTCCCGTGCAGCCCAACCCCTTCCCCCCTTTTCCCCAGAGCAGTTTTCATACAGATCCCCCCTTTCCCCCCAGCCCCGAACCCCCGGGGGTTTCTCAGCATCAGCAGCCACTTCACTCCCCCCCAATTTAACTCTTTGTGTCCCTTTTCCAGGCTCTTTGGGAGCCCGGGTGTCCTGGGGCCGCTCTGGTTTTTGCTCCGGGGTGTTTGGAGCCCGGTGACCATGGACCTGTTTCCCTTGGGCGACGAGCTGCGTGGCTTTGCCCAGAGCCCCGGGCTGCTCTGCGGGGAAGCGCTGGACCTGAGCCTGGAGCCCAGTCTGAGCCTGGAGCCCAGTCAGAGCCTGGAGCCCAACCTGAGCCTGGAGCCCGACCTGAGCCTGGAGCCCGACCTGGAGCCCAACCTGACCCTGGAGCCCGACCTGGAGCCCAACGTGAGCCTGGAGCCTGACCTGGAGCCCAACCTGAGCCTGGAGCCTGACCTGGAGCCCAACCTGAGCCTGGAGCCTGACCTGGAGCCCAACCTGAGCCTGGAGCCTGACCTGGAGCCCGACCTGAGCCTGGAGCCTGACCTGGAGCCCAACCTGAGCCTGGAGCCCGACCTGAGCCTGGAGCCCGACCTGGAGCCCAACCTGACCCTGGAGCCCGACCTGGAGCCCAACGTGAGCCTGGAGCCTGACCTGGAGCCCAACCTGAGCCTGGAGCCTGACCTGGAGCCCAACCTGAGCCTGGAGCCTGACCTGGAGCCCGACCTGAGCCTGGAGCCTGACCTGGAGCCCAACCTGAGCCTTGAGCTCAGTATTTACTAATGATCAGTATTTACTAATGATGGTCAGTATTATTAATGATGATCAGTATTTATTAATGGTGATCAGTAATTATTAATAACGGTCAGTATTTATTAATGACGATCAGTATTTATTAATGATGGTCAGTATTTATTAATGACGATCAGTATTTATTAATGATGGTCAGTATTTATTAAGGACAATCAGCATTTATTAATGATGGTCAGTATTTATTAATGACGATCAGTATTTATTAATGATGGTCAGTATTTATTAAGGACAATCAGCATTTATTAATGATGGTCAGTATTTATTAATGATGATCAGCATTATTAATAAGGATCAATATTTATTAATGGTGATCAGTAATTATTAATAACGGTCACTATTTGTTAATGACGATCAGTATTTATTAATGATGGTCAGTATTTATTAAGGACAATCAGCATTTATTAATGATGGTCAGTATTTATTCATGACAATCAGCATTATTAATAAGGATTGATATTTATTAATGGTGATCAGCATTTATTAATAACGATCAGTATTTATTAGTGATGGTCAGTATTTATTAATGGCGATCAGTATGTATTAATGGTGGTCAGTATTTATTAGTAACGATCAGTATTTATTAATGACAATCAGTATTTATTAATGACGGTCAGTATTTATTAATAACGATTGGTATTTATTAATGATGATCAGTATTTATTAATGATGGCAAGTATTTATTAATGATGATCAGCATTATGAATAAGGATCAATATTTATTAATGGTGATCAGCATTTATTAATAACGATCAGTATTTATTAATGATGGCCAGTATTTATTAATGGCTGGAAGGACCATTCAGCCAGCCAGCCACAGTCCAGGAGGTTCCTCCAGCGCATTGATGATAACTTCCTCATGCAGATGGTGGAGGAGCCGACCAGGAGAGGTGCACTGCTGGATCTCATCCTCACTAACAAAGAGGGTCTGGTCGAAGCAGTAAAGGTCGAGGGCTGCCTGGGTTGCAGTGACCACGAGATGGTGGAGTTCAGCATCTCGTGTGGCAGGAACAGAATAGCAAGTAGAATTGCAACCCTGGACTTTGGCAGGGCTAATTTCGGCCTTTCCAAGCAATTGCTGGGGGAAATCCCATGGGCAAGACTGCTTGAAGGAAAAGGGGCCCAAGAGAGCTGGATTGCATTCAGAGATTGCTTCTTCCATGCTCAGGATCAGAGCATCCCCACACGCAGGAAGTCGAGGAAGGGAGCCAGGAGGCCTGCGTGGTTGAATAGGGGTCTGTTGGGTATGCTCAAGCAGAAGAGGCGAGTTTACAGGTCATGGAAGCAGGGGCTGGCCACTTGGGAGGAATATAAGGCTGCTGTTAGAGGATGCAGGAGGGCAGCTAGGGTAGCCAAGGCCTCCTTAGAATTACAGCTGGCGAGAGGGGTCAAGGACAGCAAGAAGAACTTTTTCAAATACATAGCAGATAAAACTAATACCAGAGGCAATGTAGGCCCACTGATGAATGAGGTGGGTGCCCTGGTGGCAGAAGACACAGAGAAGGCAGAATTGCTGAATGCCGCCTTTGTCTCTGTCTACTCCGCTGGAGGCTGTCCTGGGGAACCCTGTACCCCTGAGACCCCGGATGAAGCCAGGTTAATGGAGGAGTTTGCTTTAGTCGATGAGGACTGGGTTAGGGAACAATTAAATAGTCTGGACGTCCATAAATCCATGGGCCCAGATGGGATGCATCCGCGGGTGCTGAGGGAGCTGGCTGAAGTCATTGCTGGACCGCTCTCCATCATTTTTGCCAAGTCTTGGGAAACGGGAGAGGTGCCCGAGGATTGGAGGAAAGCAAATGTCACTGCAGGCTTCAAAAAGGGCAAGAAGGAGGACCCGGGTAATTATAGACCGGTCAGCCTCACCTCCATCCCTGGGAAAGTAATGGAACAGCTTATCCTTGGTGTCATCTCAAGGCACATCAGGGATAAGAGGGTCATTAGGGGCAGTCAGCACGGCTTTACCAAGGGGAAGTCATGCTTGACCAACCTCATAGCCTTTAATGAGAATGTACCAAGGTGGATGGATGATGGCAGAGCGGTGGATGTGGTCTACCTTGACTTCAGTAAAGCCTTTGACACAGTCTCCCACAGCATCCTCACAGCTAAATTGAGGAGGTGTGGTCTGGACAATAGAGTAGTGAGGTGGGTTGCAAACTGGCTTAAAGAGAGAAGCCAGAGAGTGGCGGTCAATGGTGCGGAGTCCAGTTGGAGGCCAGTATCTAGCGGAGTGCCTCAGGGGTCAGTACTGGGGCCAATATTATTCAATATATTCATTAACGATTTAGATGAGGGAATTGAGTGTACTATCAGCAAGTTTGCTGATGACACCAAGCTGGGAGGAGTGGCTGACACTGGAAGCTGTGCTGCCATCCAGAGACCTGGACAGGCTGGAGAGTTGGGCGGGGGATAACCTGATGGAATTTAACAAGGGAAAGTGCACCTGGGCAGGAACAACCCCAGGTTCCAGTATAGGTTGGGGAATGACCTATTAGAGAGCAGTGTAGGGGAAAGGGACCTGGGGGTCCTGGTGGACAACAGGATGACCATGAGCCAGCACTGGGCCCTTGTGGCCAGGAAGGCCAATGGTACCTGGGGTGTATTAGAGGAGGGGTGGTCAGTAGGTCAGAGAGGTCCTCCATCCTCTCTACTCCACCCTGGTTAGACCACACCTGGAATATTGTGTCCAGTTGTGGTCCCTCAGTTCCAGAAGGACAGGGAACTGCTGGAGAGAGTCCAGCGTAGGGCAACAAAGATGCTGAAGGGAGTGGAGCACCTCCCTTATGAAGAAAGGCTGAGGGAGCTGGGGCTCTTTAGTTTGGAGAAGAGGAGACTGAGGGGTGACCTTATTAATGTTTATGAATATATAAAGGGTGAGTGCCACGAGGATGGAGCCGGGCTCTTCTCAGTGGCAAACAATGATAGGACAAGGGGCAATGGGATCAAGCTGGAACACAAGAGGTTCCACTTAAATTTGAGAAAGAACTTCTTCCCAGTGAGGGTGACAGAGCACTGGAACAGGCTGCCCAGGGAGGTTGTGGAGTCTCCTTCCCTGCAGACATTCAAACCCGCCTGGACATGTTCCTGTGCGACCTCTCCTAGGCGTTCCTGCTCCAGCAGGGGGATTGGACTGGATGATCTTTTGAGGTCCCTTCCAATCCCAAACATACTGTGATACTGTGATACTGTGAATTCCGTGGCAGGTTCACTCTATCGTTCACTGAATGGGGGAAATACGCCAAGCCCAGTGCTGCTGACCTTCTCTGCAGGTGCCTGTACCCGTTCACGGAGCACACGGTCAGGATTCTTCTCTCCCTGATAACCGTTCGCCCTGCAGTCCCTGTTTAAAGCTCCAGTGGCAAACTTCTCTGATTCCACGTGGGCTTTGCTGTGTTGAGCTGTAGACGTTGTTTATTGTCCATAGCCTTGCAGGTGCTGTTTTGCCTGGACGCAAATTCCTTTCTTCTCGGCGAAGTGCAATACGGGCCTTGTCTTGTAAGTGATCAGTGTAGTTTGGAGTTGCTTTTGGTAGATATGAGCAGAACTTCGCAGCCTAAAATTTTAGCAAATCCAGCTTACCAAGTAACAAAAGCAAAGAGTATATTAAAAATCATACCAGCTTATGTCCTAAAAGAATTGATTATATTTAGTGTGCATCTACTTAAGGTAAATGATTAATATTAAACTTATCTCTGAGTAGCAAAACCATTGCCACACAGCTCACTTATTTAGCAGGGAGAGCTCACAGTGGGCTCATCCAGGCTGTCGTATTTATGGAGTGAAGTGATAGGCTCGCAGTCACGTTGCGCACAGTAAGAAAAGTGTGTCTGAGACTCATGCGCTCACAAATTACCAGCGTTCATCTGCTCTTCTGCTTCCCCGTGGGTCTCCTGGCAGGAGTTCTTGGCCTGGTTACGGCTCAGCCCCTTCCCTCCTCTGGAGCCTGGACCAAACTGCTCTGGTTTGGCTGGGGGTGACTGGGGGATCGAGTGCATCTGCCACCCCTGGCAGCCCAGAGAGAACAGAGCCAGATAGCGGGATCCTTTCCGCAACATCCCCATAGGCGCCTGGAGCAAGGAGCGTGGCATTGAGTGTGTCTGTGACACCCCCATCATGCACCAGCCGCTGGGAACATGGAGCGGTGCAGCAGACTGTTCAAGACTTTGCTCAGAGCAATGGGTGCTGGAGCTTTTAGAAACTGGGATGGAAACTCAGCAGCCAGGTGCCCAGGGCTGAGCTGGCCTGTGCCTCCCAAGGGACATCCTGACCCTCCCTGCCCAGGCACAGGGTCACAGTGGGGCCCTTTGTGACGTCACTTGGTGACACCCACTGCCCCGCATGTGCTCAGCGCCGCTGCGGGCCCAGCCCACACTGTCCGACAGGACAGTGACGGGACAGGGTGCGAGCACGGAGCTGGCGAGAGCCCCGAGCGTAGCCCACGTCTCTCAGAGAATCAGAGAATCTTCTTGGTTGGAAGCGACCCTTAAGATCATCGAGCCCAACCACAACCCAGCTCTAGCTGCCCCGGCAGACTCTGCTGCCCCTGGCAGACTTGGAGCAGGGAGCTCCTGAGCTCAGCTCCCGTCTTTCCCCGACGAGGAGCACACGGGCGCATCCCACACCTTTCACCGCTGCCTCTGGCAGAGCTGCAGCACCGAGGCGTTTGCCGAAGCGTCCGCCTTCTTCATCCGTAGTCCTTCCCCATTGACTGAAAAATGGCGGAGAGACCCCCCATCCGACCTAGGCTGGCCTGGCAGGAGAGACCCCCCAGCCGCCCCCGGGTGGCCTGGCAGGAGGAGGTTGGGGGTCCCCAGGAGGTCAGATCTCCACCGCAGCCCAACCAGGTGGATGCGGTCCAGCCACTGCAGATCGGTGAGTGAGGGGCCCTGATTGTCTGGGCAGGGTGGGGCCCCGCGATCGCTCCCCGCTCCACACCAAAATCACGTTTCCCCACACGCTGGCAGGGGTTCCCATGGGTGGTGATGATGCTGCCTGAAGCCCAGGGCTGCTCCGAGCTTGGCGCCGGCCCCAGCACAGCCTCTGCGGGCAGAGGGGACCCAGCTCCTGCTGCAGGGCACGGGCAGCGAGAGGCAGCTGGGCGGGCAGGAGGCACCGTGCTGCGGGACGGGGACCTTTCCTGCCTGTCTGAAGCGAGTTCCTCACCCGCTGCACTGGGGGCTTTCCCCATCCTGCCTGGCTCCAGCATCGCAGCCCCTCTGCTGGGCACCCTCCAGCCCCCACACGCACAGGGAGGCTGTGCCGGGGCAGCGGGCACTGGGATGGACATGGGGCAGAGCTCCTTCCTCTGCTCTCTCTTGCCTGCAAACCCTCTGTGCAGCCCTCCCTGCTCTCCTCCTTTATTAGATGCCGATTCGTTACCCGCATATGAGGTGGAACCAGAACATGTGGACTCCATCGTGTCCCTTTTCAGCAGCCCAGACAAGGTAACCGCGGCCCTTTGGAAGGCGGCTGTGCCGGCGTCTGCTGGCAGGGGCTCTGCTGCGGGGTGCTGGAGGGCGCTGGCTGGGCAGAGCTGCTGCTCCCAGGTCTCTAATGGGCACTGCACCCCATGCTGCGGTGCCGCTGGCCGCGAGTCCTCATCTCATGCTTCCTGTTTGTCTCTCTGTCCCCTGGCTGCCAGGACGAGGAACAGAAGATGGAGTTCCTTAAATGCATTGCCATGATCTTCAGAGATGCAACATACAACGACTTGTCCCAGGGCCTAGACCTCTTCTGCCAGAGATACGAGCTGGTAGAGAATATCGAGGTGAGGGGATACCCGGCAGCGCTGGGGAAGTGAGCAATGCCCCCGGCACCGGCACCTGTGAGGACAGTGCTGGGCAGGGCCGGGGGCTGGTGGCACTGGGTGCTGGCAGCTGCCAGGTCCCATCCCGGCTGTGCTCTGCAGGTGCTGCTGGAAGAGGAGCCCAGGGACCAACTGCCCACAGTGGTGCAGCGGATTGCCGCATTTGCCATGGCCGACATGAGGTACCTGTCCATCCTTCCTGGGGACTCCTGCCCCAGAGCCCCGTGTCCACCTGTACGAGACCTCCAGGCACTGCTCCCAGCACCCATGTCCTACTGGCCCCTCTCTCTTTGTAGCTTCGTGGAGGAGGTACTGGAAGGCAAAGATAGGAGCCACATCCAGGCCTGCTTCTCCAGCGTCTTCATGCTTCCTCCAAAAGAGGAAATGAGGGACCTGAAACCTTACCTCTACTTCATGGTAAGTGCTGGGGGAGCTACAGGAGCCCCAGTCCCTCTGGGCTGCTCTCTGGTCACCCCGTGCTGCGCTATGACCAGAGATCCCAGACAGGCTTTGCTTTCCCACTGTTGTCCCTTCCCCCGTTCCCGTGGGCCTGGCCTCATCCAGTGCCATGGGCTGCTCTGACAGCAGCAGATTATTTGCCCCTGGGTCTCTCCCAGGCACCGTGAAGCAGCGCACGAGTCCTCCCTTGGTGCTGGGACTTCAGATCAGTCTCTTGGGGTGAGGGGGATGGCAGGAAACGTGGCCATAACTCGTTGTCTTCCTTGCAGACCATGAAGGCTGTGGACAGCATGCTTGTGGCGTTGGTGCTCAACTCTCCTGCCTCTCAAGTCAGTGAGAAGATGCAGGATATCTTCCAGGTCTGGCGTGTGCAAAGAGTGGGCTTCACCAGGGCTGTTCCTCACCCTGGGGGATGGGGTGTCCACTCTGGAGGTGACAGTCCCACCCGTGCCGTGCAGAGAGCGCTGCCGGGAGGGTGCCCACCTCCTTGGGGAGCCAGGGGCTGCCCACCAGGCTCTTCCGCAGCACAGTGGCCGCAGAGGGTGGCATCCGCCTTCCTGCCTGGCCGCAGGGCTGGCCCGGGGCGTTTGTCCCAAGCCTGCCAGAGGACAGGAAGCCCATTACAGGCTTTGTTCCAGATCATAGGAAGCCTTAATAGACTAGGCCAGTCCAAGCCTGGACTTGAGCAGTGCTGCTTCTGCTGGAGCGGTGGCTGCTCCCAGGGCTCACCAGCAGCTTCTCTCTTCCCAGATGCTCTTGACTTTCAGCACCTCTGAGAGGGCATCTGTGCGGGAGAGGGCTGTGGGCAGGATGAGGCTGCTGAGCTTCTTGCTGACCAACTACTCCTCACTGAAGGTAAGGACCAGGCACTCCCTGCTCTGCCAGGACCCAGCTCTGCCCCAGTCCTGTGTTGGCCGGGACTGCCCAAGGAGCACCGAGGGAACCCAGGTCTGGCAGCTCTGCCTGCATGGGGCTGTTCTGGGATTGGGGTCTGCAGGGCCCTGCAAAGCTCTGACCACCCTCGATCCAGCCCTGGGCACATTCCTGGATTCAGGGCTTTGGCCCCACATACCCTCAGCCCTTCTGCACTTCCTTTGCCCTTGTCCAGGCTGATCCGAATGAGGACAGAGATGATTCCGGTGCTGAGATCCAGATGCCAATCCTCGGACAGCTGCTAGGACATCTCCTCCTATTCCTGTCATTCAAGGAAGAAGAGACCAGCTGCTTGGCTTTGGACACTCTCTGTTTCCTCTTCCAATTCAAGCATCAGCAACACTGTAAGAGAAGCTGTGGTGGGATACATCCCTCTGCACAGCCACATCAGCCAGCACCTCTGCTTGTCTTCCTGGGTGTTGTGATGGACTCTTCTGCTGCTTCCTGGAGACAACACCATGTTACCAGCACTGTCCCTCCTCTGCTCCTGACCCGCAGCACTGCAGCCATGCGAGACGTCCCCCACATCACTGCTATTCCAGCCATGGGGGACTGAACTGTGGCACTGCATGCAGAGCTCTAGGGCCTTGGAGTTTCCAGGGCCAGGAGCATTCGCACATGTGCACTGGAGGAGGGTCAGCCTTTCCGTGGCACTGCTCTCCACCACCTCCTCCCCTGACTGTTGGTCATAACCTCCCTGCTTGGGCATTCCAGGTTCAAAGCTCTGTCCGGTACTGGCGAAGCTGCTGTGTCTTACCAGCTCTTCTGTATTTCCCTGCTTTTTAGGTGTGACGGTGCCAGAGGAGAATGCACAGCTCCAGGAGGACTGGGAAGCCGAGGTCGCCTCCTTGACCTCTTCGTCCAGCGCTCCTCACATTACCAAGGTAATGAGCTCCCCCCTTGCTGTGGCACCAGCAGGGGTCTTGTGAGAGCAAAGGCCTCCAAACTCAGGGGGCTGCTGTGGCCTCCCTATCCCTGCTGAGAGGGTTCCTGCTGTCCCCGAGCAGGGACCATGCGAGGGCTGCTCTCCAGTGTCCCAGCAGCAGCCCCAGTCCTGCTGGCCACCAGCAAGCCCTGGTTCACGGCAGGACCAGCACCCTCTGCCCATGACTCCAACTCTCCCCCCTCACCCCGGGCCTCTCTCCTCCTCCTCCCCAGCAGTCCCTGCCGCCCCTGCTGCCAGCTTTGCCGCAGCACCCACAGCACCACCGGGCGTCTCTGCAGGGCTGCTGGCACCGCCCGGCGAAGCAGCAGCACCAGGGCACTCGGTGTGACTTGGCTTCGCTGCCTCCCTTCCTCCCTTAGCTCTTTGCAGAACATCTCCAGCCTTCCGAGAGAACAGACATGGTCCTGGTGTTCATCGAGGCACTGACCGACTCCAGCACCTTTGACAAGAAGGCGGCCAGAAACATGCTGGACATGGTCAAGAGAGACTGCGATTTCTGGCTGGTGGATGTAAGTGGTCTTTGGCTGGATTGCCCTTCGGCCCTGTCCGACCTTGTTCTCCCTCCATCCATCTCTTCCTCTCAAATCCCAGTAAAGTGAAGCCACATGAAGGCGACAGAGAGGGATGGGAAGGGCAGTGAGGAAATGGCTGCACTCCAGTGGCAGCACCATCCTCACCTGTGTCTCCTCCAGGTGCCAAAGATCACAAGCTGCATCCACAAAACCCTGGGGTGCATCAACACGGCCCCAGCCTGGCAGAGAGTGGTGTCCCTAATTGTCTGGATGGCTGACAAGTGCCCTGGGGAGGTGGTGTCCACGCTGCTGACAATCGCACCACCAGCAGACAGGTACTGGCCCCAAAAGCCATGAGGGCTTGTTCCCTGTGGGGAGAGGGACACAGAGCCAACAAATCCTGCAGGACACCCCCAAGGAGCAGGACCCTCCATCCCACCACGCTTCCCAGTGCTGGGGGTCAGCCAGGCCCGCAGCAGCCACAGCTGAGCAAGGCAGCCCAGAGCCCCCCACTGTGCTCCTGCCAGCCCCACGGGAGCACCAGCTCAGCCTCTGCTGCTGCCCAGGGCATCCCCACCGTCCTGCAGCGCTGAGCCCGGCCACGCTGCTGTGGCCCAGGCTGCCCTGCTGACAGAGCGCTCTCCCGCAGCACTGCCCTGGCACTGTGGGAGGTGATGTTCTCCGTGCCTCAGACCCTGCAGAACGTGTTGAAGGAGCTGCACATCCAACTCCAGGACCGGCACCGTAGGGTCTTACATACATGCTGGGAGGACACATCCATCCTTCGCTTGGCTGTGAGTTACTGGATAAAGCTCCTGGTGCCCCAGGAGCTGCACGGTGCAAGGAACCCCACCAGCTCTGCCGGTCGCTCACTGCTGGCTTTGCTTTCAGATCCTGGCCAGCAATGACCTGCAAGATGAGGAGTTTGCTCCAATGTACCTCATCATGAGGTTTCTGAGGCAGCGAAGACCAAAGGTGCTCTCCCTGGTGCTCAGGGGCTTGATGACGCTGTCAGAGAGAGAAGAGATGGTGAGTAGGGTCATGCCAAGGGAGCCGTGGTGGCAGCCAAGGGTGCAGTGGGTTCGGGCTTGGCCTGGGCTGGCAGTGGCTGGGGTGCCTGCTCCAAGGGCCCTCCCTGCCATGGTGGGACCTGCTGGCTGCCTGGGGAGCTCTCCAGACATGGACCTGGTCCCAAGAGGGAAACTCTCTTCTTCATACAGGCCAGAAAAATGAAGGTCATGCTGCCAGACCTGTCGTGGGTCCTGCAGTACGGCAATAACGTCATCAAGACCAAGGCTCTGGTGGTCTTCAGAAACGTGATGGCTCAGCTGGAGAGGGAGGAGGCCAGCCCCATCGCCGTGGTGCTGGCAAAGCTTCTCCTGCCCTTCTTTGATGACGTAAGGCTGGTGTATAACCCTGAGCCTAGTGGATGAGAACTGGGCAATGACATCTGCCCTTCAGCCCGGCCACGCGGAGCAGGGGCTTCTCCTCCGCTTTCTCCCCGGGGCTCTTGTGGGATGGTTTCTGGTTCTGCAGCCCAGCCCAGCTGCTCCCTGCCAGCTGCTCCAACAGCTCCTCCCCACCATGGCTGCTGAAGCTGGTGGGGGATGCTGGGTGGTTGGGAGAGCACTTTGACGCACAGGCACTGCTTAACAAGTCTCTTGAGTGGCCTTTCGTGGACCCAGGGCCACAGATCTGGCCACAACTGCAGTGTGCACAACGCCGCCCTGGAGCATCTCCCCTCACATCAGCCGTGCAGGAGCTTCTGCTCCCCGTGGGCAGAGAGCTGCTGGTGCTCAGGTCCTACTGTGCTTCTCCCTCCCAGGAGCTGAGCCAGCTGAGAAAGATCTCCATCAGCCTCTTCAGGGACCTGATGAAGATGGTGGTGGAGAACGACAAGAGAAAGATGAAGAACACGGTGCGACTTGGCCTGCTCCCTCTCTTCTTCCACATGAGTGACCAAGTGCAGAGCGTGGCCAAGGTGCGGATTTCAAAGCTGAGCGGTGATGCAGGGAAGAGACCCCTGGACGTTTGGGACCCCTGCTCCCTAAGGGCAGAATCACCCCGGGAACAAAGCCCAGAGGAGGGGGACACCAGGTCTCCTTCCCCAACCGTGGTGCCATCTCCCAGCTTCTGCTGTTCTGTAGGTGGCCAGGGAAGCCCTCCTGGATGCAGCAGAGCTCCTCAAGTGGAAACAGCTCAGACATCTCGTGCAGACTCAGCAGACATGGAGGACTGGAGAGAGCTTGGTGAGGACAACCCCAGGGCCCAGGGCCCAGGCTGGACGGGGCTGCCCCACATGTCTGTGCTGTGGGCTCTGCAGATGTGCCTCGCCTGTCCTGCTGCAGCCCTGAGCTGCATCCTTGTTCCCTGAACTCAAGAACAGAGCCCCCAAGGGCTCTTCCCTCTGCCCCGCAGCCAGCGGGAGGGAGGGCACTCAGCACCCCTGGGACCCCTCGGCCTGTGTCTGTCTTCAGCCTCAGCCCCACAGGGCTCCTGGCTGGGACACGGGAATGGTCGGAGGGGAAGGGGAATGTGGGTTCCTGGGAGGAGGGACTGGTCCGGCCAGCTGGGGAGGGACAGTGAGGTGCTCACACCCGTGTGCTCTCTCCAGCTGGAGCGGGACAGGAGCAGGGCTCAGGAGCTCTTGAGGCAGAGCCTGCCGTACCTGAGGGACCCTCAGACCAGCTTGCAAGAGGCCGCCTTGAGGTTCATTGGTGAGTCACAGCCCCCAGGTCCCCCTTTTGGCAGCCCGGCCCCAGTCCCCGCCACTGCCCTGGCACAAGGAGCAGCCCTGTGGCTGCCAGAGCCCCGGCTGCCCCGTGCAGGCCCTTGGCCTCCCCTCCCAGCCCTGCCCACGCAGGTGGCCCTGGTGGCCGCCTCGCTCGGTCCCACCAGCTCGGCTCCTGCTCTCCCCTGGGGTGGGCGCTGCGGAGGGGAGGGAGCAGGGGCTGATGGAGCTCTGTGCCCAGGGCTGGCTGTGCGGCACCTGAGGGACCCAAGCAAGGAGAGTCTGGCTGAGATCTGCAGAGGTGAGCAGGGAGCGTGGTCGGGAGGAGACGCCTGGGGGTCTCTGCAGACATGGGAGCTCATTTGGGCTCTGCTTCTTTCCCTTGCAGCCATTCAGCCCTTGGAGGAGGAGACTGACCCCTCCATCAGCTCCCTGGCAACCCAGACCATTGTCACCGTGTGCTCTTCATGGAAGCGGCCAAGATCTCGATGGAGCCTGAGAGCCCTGTGCTGCTGGCGCTAAACCAGCTGGAGGAGCAGCTCTTCTTGAGGAAAACGGCTGGATTTTAATAAAGAGCCCTTCTTGAAGTTGGGTTGGATGTGTGCCTTTTCCAAGGACGCCAGAACCTCTCTGAGTGCTCTGGTACTTTTGAGAGCACAACCCAGGATCAGGAGCAAGGGTGATGGAGCAGACAGGAGCACTTGCAATGAGCCATTCCAGCAACTGAGATGAATCTCACTGAGCCACTGAGGTTTGTTCCTGGAGTCACACACAGAAATGTCAGGGTCTGTCAGGCGTCCATGTCTGAGCTGGCCTCGTGAACTCCTTCTGCACCCAGGAGTGTTCAGAGACAGAGTCCGTCCCTTTTAAACACAGAGGCAGGAGTCACATTTTCCCTCTGGCCTCCCGTTGCCACTCCCAATGGACGGGAGGCACCTCAGCCCTGCGCTGCGTCACCTGCTCTGCACCCATCTGAGATGTCCCATGGCAGAAAGAATGGACACAAGGACCTTGGGTGAAGGAATCACATCCCAGTGCTGCATGCAGGCAGTGAACAATGGGATGCTTCTTCCAACATGAAGTGACCTCAAGACCTGGTCTGTGCCACAGGCCTTCATGGAACCCCAAGGAATAGTTGATGGTGTTTGTGCTCACTTGGGTTCATGTCACCTCACGTACACGGTGTGCATGCTCTCATCTCAGCTGTACAAAGCAAACACAGACTGCTGAATACTCATTCAGTGTCCATGCATGGAGGGAAGAACAGCTTCTCTGGGTGAGAGGCCAGGGCTGGAAATGGTGGATTTGAGGGGACAGTGCACGGTGATTGACCTGAGGCTCCTTCCGTGGGGTGTCCAGTGCACAGGGGCACAGCCCAGCCCCTGCTCTGCTGGTCCTGCAGGTCTCTGGCAGGAGGCCTGGCTGTGAGAGGACACTGCTGTACCAGCCCTGCACACACACACTGTTCAGCTGTACAATGATGTTGCACCTGTGGCCACTTGTGTGGCCGTGTTCTTGGGAGAATCTCTGTACGAAGACCGAAATCTTCCCATCCTGCCCATAGGAGATCACCTTTCTCTCCGGAAAGGCTGTTGTGAGGCCAGCTCTGTCACAGCAGTGCCCATTGCCTGTCCCTGCCTGCGCTCACAGCACTGACACACAGCAGGACGGGGACCAAGCTGCCAGAGCACTCAGGCCTTGCACCAACACAAGGGGTGAGAAGGAGAGTGGGGGAGTGGAACCAGAACAGCTCTGGAAGAACAAGCAGCAGCAGAGGGTGTGAGGTCACTGTCAGTGTAACCAATGAGCACACAGCGGTGGCAGCAGAGGGTGTGAGGTCACTGTCAGTGTAACCAATGAGCACACAGCGGTGGCAGTAGAGGGTGTGAGGTCACTGTCAGTGTAACCAATGAGCACACAGCAGTGGCAGTAGAGGGTGTGAGGTCACTGTCAGTGTAACCAATGAGCACACAGCGGTGGCAGTAGAGGGTGTGAGGTCACTGTCAGTGTAACCAATGAGCACACAGCGGTGGCAGTAGAGGGTGCGAGGTCACTGTCAGTGTAACCAATGAGCACACAGCAGTGGCAGTAGAGGGTGTGAGGTCACTGTCAGTGTAACCAATGAGCACACAGCGGTGGCAGTAGAGGGTGTGAGGTCACTGTCAGTGTAACCAATGAGCACACAGCAGTGGCAGCAGAGGGTGTGAGGTCACTGTCAGTGTAACCAATGAGCACACAGCAGTGGCAGTAGAGGGTGTGAGGTCACTGCCAGTGTAACCAATGAGCACACAGCGGTGGCAGTAGAGGGTGTGAGGTCACTGTCAGTGTAACCAATGAGCACACAGCGGTGGCAGTAGAGGGTGTGAGGTCACTGTCAGTGTAACCAATGAGCACACAGCGGTGGCAGTAGAGGGTGTGAGGTCACTGTCAGTGTAACCAATGAGCACACAGCAGTGGCAGTAGAGGGTGTGAGGTCACTGTCAGTGTAACCAACGAGCACACAGCAGTGGCAGTAGGAGGAGCAGTGCTCTCGTCACCAGTGACACCCCATGGCCATGGAGCTCTTGGGGGTCACTAACAGGCACTTAGGGGGCACTTGTGGGTCGCTAAGAGTCACTTATGGGGCTCATGAGTCATTTGTGGGGCACTTATGGGGCTCTATGGGGCAGTAATGGGGCTCCATGGGTCACTTGTGGGGCACTATGGGGCAGTGCGGAGACACTACGGGGCACTTATGGGTCTCTGTGGGGCACTGATGGGGCACTATGGGTCACCTATGGGTGAGGCACTGATGGGGCACTGATGGGGCTCTCTGGGGCACTTATGGGATTCTATGGGGCACTGAGGGGGCTCTATGGGTCACTTATGGGGCACTATGGGTCACTTATGGGGCTCTATGGGGCACTCTATGTCTCCCCCAGCCCACTGGAGAACCCCAACACCCTTCTGTTCATCCACACGCATGACTCCTTGGTCCCTCCCGAACTCCTGGGTTCCTCCCCGAACTCCTGGGTCCCTTGGGGCACTCCTGGGTCCCTCGGGGCACTCCTGGGTCCCTCCCAAACTCCTGGGTCCCTCCCCGAACTCCTGGGTCCCTCCTGAACTCCTGAGTCCCATGGGGCACTCCTGGGTCCATTCCGAAATCCTGGGTCTCTTGGGGGCACTCCTGGGTCCCTTCCAAACTCCTGGGTCCCTCCTGAACTCCTGAGTCCCTTGGGGCACTCCTGGGTCCCTCCCGTACTCCTGGGTCCCTCCTGAACTCCTGGGTCCCTTGGTGCACTCCTGGGTGCCTCCCGAACTCCTGGGTCCCTCCCGAACTCCGGGACAACTCCCGAAACAATCAATTATTGGGGTCACTGTCGCTTTAAGAGCCGGGAGGGGGCGGGGCCTCGCGGAGGGGGCGGAGTCACGCTCTTTATCGCTCAGCCAATCAGCGGCCGGTGGGCGGGGCGCCCTCAGGCCTAGCCCCGAACGCCTGGGTGCCCTCTGGGGGTCAATGGGTTAATTACCCCCACCCCACCAATTAGCGGCTCCCGCTCTTTAGGAATTGCGCTTATTGGTTCCTACGTTAATTAAGCGTTGGCCCTTAACGAGCCACGGGGTTCATTAATGAACAGATTCCCCCACTCATTAATTCAGCCCTTAACGAGCGGCTTTTCTCTAGGTGTTCATTAATTGGGTTCCGTAATGAGCTGCTTCTCCAGATGTTCATTAATTGCTTTCCGACCTCATTAACCTCAATCCAGCTCCTCAATCAGCCCCATCCCCTCATTAGCGCTAATTAGCTCATTAACGACCTCCAGCTCCGTGACGGCCAAGATGGCGCCGTTGTCCCCGCCTCCTCTTCGGCGCCGTTCGGAAGCGCTCGGGTGTCCCCGCCTCCTCTTAGGTGCCGTTCGGAAGCGCTCGGGTGTCCCCGCCTCCTCTTAGGTGCCGTTCGGAAGCGCTCGGGTGTCCCCGCCTCCTCTTAGGTGCCGTTCGAAGCGCTCGGGTGTCCTCGCACGCTCCTCGGCGCCGTTCGGAAGCGCTCGGGTGTCCCCGCCTCCTTTTAGGTGCCGTTCGGAAGTGCTCGGGTGTCCTCGCACGCTCTTTGGGGCCGTTCGGAAACGCTCGGGTGTCCCCGCCCGTCTTCGGCGCCGTTCGGAAGCGCTCGGGTGTCCCCGCCCGTCTTCGATGCCGTTCGGAAGCGCTCGGCTCTCCCCGCCTCCTCTTCGGCTCGCCCCGGCAACGCTCGGGTGGTGCCGCCCCTGCTCGTTACCCTTCGGCTCTTTCCGCCACCTTCGGCTCTTTCCGTACGCGCTTCGTCTCTCTTCGCCCTGCGCCTTCGGCTCTTTCCGTCCTTGCTTCGGCTCTTTCCGTCCCCTCTTCATCTCTCTCCGCCTTGCTCCTTCGGCTCTTTCCGTCCCCTCTTCGGCTCTTTCCGCCTCCTCTTCGTCTCTCTCCGCCCTGCGCCTTCGGCTCTTTCCGTACCCGCTTCGGCTCTTTCCGGCCTCGCCGCCTTCGTCTCTTTCCGTCCCCGCTTCATCTCTCTCTGCCCTGCGCCTTCGGCTTCGGCTCTTTCCGTCCCCGCTTCGTCTCTCTCCGCGCTGCGCCTTCGGCTCTTTCCGTCCTTACTTCGGCTCTTTCCGTCCCCGCTTCGCTGTCCCCAAGCCCATGCCCAGATCCCTGGAGGGATCTCTAGGGTGTCTATGGGGCAGCCTGGGGGTTTTGGGGCGCTAACGTGCTGCAGCCGCGCTCTCGGTGTTTCCTGCAGGGGTGGGGATGGGTTTTGTCCGAGCGCCGGATCCCAAAAGCCGCGGTGTGGGAACCCCAGTGATAGTAATCGACCTTACAAGATGTTTTTTCCATGGAACAGGACAGGATGGGTCTTCCCTGAATATCGCTGGATCTGTTACAGTTGAATTAATATTAGGATGGCAACCAGCCCTGTAGCCATAGAACTCTTGTAATCAGTAACCAAACTCTGTTCTTAAAGCTGACATAGATTTATGGTATATTCTTATAAGGCAAGTAACTGTAACCGAGCCTTATTCTTAAGGTGGACATAGATTTACGATATATTCTTTTAAAATTGGTACCGTAGAAAATAACTGATAATTATAGCATCTTTTAGATAGAAAGTTTGTGCTAGAATAGGTGTGGGATATGCTAATGGTTGTCAGGGGTGTAATGAATATGTATGTGACCAACTTGTATAATAAGGTATGGTCTGAATCAGCTGTTTGAAACCAGCTTTGGGTGCGAACCCCTGGTTTCCCAGCGCTGAAATAAAGCACCGCATAGAACTACGTCCGTGGTTATGTGTCCTGATTGCTGACATTTTGGCGACCCAGATGGGACCTCGTGAGCATTGCTGAGATGGATCGCGTCTCGATCCTGCTCCGGCCGGCACCGAGGTATTCTTGGGGAGTGCATCGGACGCGACCGGCTCTCCGCTGCTCACGACGGACCTCTGATTGGTAAGAAGGTGCTTTATCTGTTGTTTTACCTGGATTATTGGGTACCCATCTGGTCTGGTTCTGTTCTGGTCCTGTAGCCTGCTGGTCAGGCATTTGGTAGCCTGCCGGTCAGACGCGGCGAAAGCCACGCTCGGTTGGGCAGGGAGCTCCCGGGGTATTGCCCAGGCCGCCGTCCGTTAGACAGAGGGAAACCTCTGCAGGTTCGGCATCTGGTTCTGGTTCTGGTTATTTACGCCGCAGGCTCGGCACCTGGTTTGGTCTGGTTATTTGCGCTCACCTGATCTGGTTATCTGTGCTGTTCAGGACCTGGTCTACAGTTTTAGCAATTTGATCTGTATTTGCTGTTGAAACTGGTGGTTTGATCCGTCTTTACTGCTGTTCTGGTAAAGTTATCTGTGTGTTACCTTTCTGTGTTAATCGTCTGTGTGTTACCCTTTTGTGTTGATATGAGCGATACAAAGATGTCACCATTGGACTGTTTGTTGAAACATTGGAAGGAGGGTGGATTTGGACAATCAATGAGTAAAAAGAAATTAATTGAATATTGTACTCACTGCTGGCCTGAGTATGACTTGCCTAATGAAGTGCGGTGGCCACCGGAGGGTACTTTAGAACCTGGAACTATTAGTGAATTCATGAGGTTTTGTCAAAGGGAAGGTAAATGGGATGAGGTACAGTACGTGGATCTCTTTTTCTATCTTGTACAAAAACAGGACTGGAGGAAGGAATGTGGGTTAATGTTAGTGCGGAGGAGCGGTACTAATGATAAATGTATGGGCTGTACGGCAGAACAGAAATGCATGACGTGTTTGGCTGTAGAGAACAGTAGCGGTAACGCTTTAAAATTAGATCTGCCGGGTCTCGATGTTGCGCCTTCAGAAACTGAACCTTCTGCACCTAAACCCCTTAAACCCTCGGCACCTGTGCGTCTTACTGAAAGTGATATCGATTCCAGTGGGGATGTGGGGGCAGCAACTGGTGCAAAAGGAGTAACAACCACACCAATATCCCACGGAACTAGGAACAGAGGAAAGGAAGCCCAAAAGGGGGGTGGACTGCCAAATGTAATAGCACCCCTGCGACAAGCAGTAGGAGTGGGGGGAAAGCCGTTTTATGTAAAAGTCCCATTTTCACCAGGAGATTTAATGATCTGGAAACAATCAGCTGGTCCTTACCAGGAAAACCCAGACAAGGTTGCAAGGGTAATTAAAATGATAATTAAAACGCAGAATCCTGATTGGGATGATTTGCAAGTGATTCTTGACACTTCGATGTATTCTACAGAAAAGGATATGGTTATACGGGTAGCAAGAGATAGAGTAAGGGAGGATATTCGGAATGGAACAGTGGGCGGTAATGTTGATGAAAATTTCCCAAAAGAGGATCCCCGATGGGATTATAATACTGGGGGTGGTCAGCTTCTCCTCCGGAGATATCAGGACTGGTTATTGATCGGTGTTCAGACTGCTATGCCGAAACAAATGAATTGGTCAAAATTGTATAATGTGAGGCAGGAAAAGAATGAATCCCCTTCAACCTTTTTAGAAAGGTTAAAAGAAACTGCAAAGAAGTATACGGATTTAGATATTGAAACGGAACAAGCAAGGGTTCAGTTGGCTTTAGTCTTTTTGGGACAGTCTCAGGATGACATTCGGAAGAAATTACAGAAACTGGAGGGGGCACAACTACGAGATCTGGATGTTATGTTAGAAACAGCCTGGAAAGTTTATAATAATAGAGAAAAGGAACAGTCGAGGCGTTCTCAGCAAGACTTGTTGGCCCTGGTCCAAGGGCAAGGTAGGGGAATAGGAATGGAAGCCCGCAGCAGGGGAACCAGAGGCGGCCGAGGGCGCGGTTTTCGGAATGTTCAGGGAACTCCTTTAAGACCTGTTGTAAAGCTTGGTATAAATCAATGTGCTTATTGTAAGGAGGAAGGACACTGGAAAAATGAATGCCCGAACCGTCCGGGCTCCACGAGTCAGGTACCAAGTGCAGCAGGGAATGCAATACAAACTATGGTGTTGGGGGAGTATAATAATAATAACAGCTGCTCTGCCCACATCCAAACCCTGTCCTTTCCTCACAGAAAACAAAGAGGATGGACAGGCACAACCTGCCCTGGGTAAACCCCGTCACCTTCTCTTCCAGACACGCAGAAATGGGGTCCCAGTGGACATGCTCTGGGGCACAGCCCTTAGTTCCCCTGCTCACCCATTGGCCATTCTGAAAAGTGCACACACTGTGTGAGAGCTGCCAGTGGTCAGGGAGTCCCCCCAGTGTCCATGAGCTTTCCAAGATGGTGGAGAGTGGCCTCCCTGTGACACCGTCCTGCTGTCTCAGCTCCTGGGATGCTGCCCCTGCTGTCCCATAGGCTGGAAAGGGTTGTGTTAGATCCAGTGGCCCGTGACTTGATCCCATCCACTGCTGGTTGTTCTGCCTCCAGTCACAGAGGCCTGGTAGACCTTGCTGGTGAAGCGGAAGAACAAGAGGACACAGGGATTCTTCCCTCCTACTCTTCTTATATTCATCAGTGGCCACACAGTGTCTTTGTTTCTCCTTTAACTGTTCCTGCAGTAGTAACAGCTCATTATGGGCCCTTGAATTGCCTTAGAGGTCCAGACTGAGTTCTGATCTGGGCTGTCCTGTGCTTGGAGGCTGCTGTCCTTGCAGACCAGATGAACTCACTTCTGCCACCCTGCCTGGCAGTTCATTCCACCCGTGTCACAGCTCTGTCTGCAGCACTGACAGCTCCAGCTCCCCAGTCAGGTCCCTGGCTGAGGCCATTGCCTCACATCTGGGCTGGACCACCCCAGCTGTGGCACCAGCCCAGCTCTGACCTGCCACAGGAAACCTGGTACCAAGTGTCCAAGAGCCCATGTGTGCAAAGGCTTTGCTTCAGAGCTCAGACATGGCATGGCCAAAGATTGATGAATGTCTCTCTAGACCTAGGAGTATAAAACCAGAATATAATGCTTAAACTCATTCAAATGAAGAAATTCCCATCCACAGTTTACAGAAATTTGATAATTTGCTGTAACATTCCTTGTGTCCTGCCTAATGATGGGACAAAAAAACATGATTCTCATACTGATTTATTTTTTAATACAGAGAACACAATGTTGGCAAGAAGTGTCTGTTCAGAGGAGAGAGAATCACTGATCACTTGAGGCTGTTTGAAAGGATGTGCCTCTTGAGCCCCAGGGGTACGTGGAGGGAGCCCAGAGGGGACAGAGAAAGGGACATCATGGGCTGCTCCTGTGCTGCTGAGCTGGGCTGGGCTCCTGGGACAGAGGGAGCTCCTGGCAAGCGGCAGCGCTGCAGAGAGACAGCTCTGCCCAGGAGCAGCTCCTCTGCACAGCGCAGCAGGGCTGAGGGCTCTGCCTGCAGCACCGAGGGCACAGGAGCCAGGCAGAGAGAGGGGAAAGGCAATGTAGGTGGTTCGTTGCTGAGGGCTCACTGAGAGACAAATCTTCACAGTCCTAACACGGTAAGTCTCTGTGCATCATGCATTTCCTGGAGGGATCTCCTAAAGCTGGTACATGACTCAGTTTGCAGGATCTGTCAGGTCTCTCTCACAGTATCTCTGTTGTAGAGAAGAACACACTCTAGAGCAGGGCTTCCCTGCGGCACTGTCAGTGGGGAAGGGCATCATGGCACCTTCTGCTGATGGATACTGCAGGGGGAGCTCCCAGGGGTGCCCAGGGCTGTGCTACAGAGCAGGGTCCCTGCACCCCAGGGCTGTGCCAGGACAGGGACTCTGCCGCCTGCCAGGGTCAGCGCTCAGCCTGCCCAGGGTGATCCCAACAACACTGAGAGGAGAAGCTGTCGCATGAAGGAGCAAACCCTATAGGGCAGGAATGTGTTTCTGCTGTGGAGAGGGTGCTGTGTGGGTCAGCACTGCTCACAGCTCCAGATCACCCCCAGCATTTTTCCAAGAGGATGCCTCAAGGACAAGATCAGTGCAAGGATTACCACACAGATAAGGAGCTTTCCTGAGCCTGTCTTTTCAGTTTCCTCTCCCAAGGGGTGGGGGAGCAGGAAAAGATAAAATGAAAATGAGCTCTAATGCTTAAACAAGTCACTGAGACTCCTGAACTGCAGCTCTGAGTGATCAGCACATCTGCCAGAAGGCTCATAACATCCCTTCACCACCCCTCTGCCTGTGCACAGCACCTGCATCACCTTTGCTGGACCCCTCAGCCTAGTCTGACCTGTCCTGTTTTCCAGCCTACAAACAGGAAGATGCCCCCAGGCAGTGCCCTGGGAACAGGCAGGATCTGTAGGGCCAGGGGGAGGGCACAGAGGGTGGGATGGGGTTTGTGAGCACTGGCAGGGAAGAGACATGGACAGGGAAACACCTCCCAGGGGGAGAATCTCCAGGCAGCAGGGAAATGATCAGAAATGAGAGGAAACTAAACCCGGAATTGTTATGGGAGGGAGAACAGAGAAAAGTCCCTGTGATCCCCTGCAGTGCAGATCCCTCCTGTGAGCAGCCCCCTGGCCTCCTCTCCCACCCAGCAAAGCCTCTGCCCTCAGGGCCGGGGGCTCCAAGGCATGAAGCAGCTCCTGTGCAGCCAGAGCTCCAGTTCCTCTGCAGAGCACAGGGGCTGAGAGCAGCTGCCCGGCAATGTTGGTGTCTGGGAGGTGGCTGCACAGCTGGGGAAGGGTGACGCTGTCTGAGTGCCCGGCTGCCTCTGCCCTGGCCTCTCTCACACCCACCCTCACCGCATTGTCCTTCTTGCTCCCCTGCTCTGGGTCACTGCTGTTGGGATCTTGTTCTTGCTGTCAGGCTCTCTGGGGATGGCAGTTTCAGCTGCAGAGTCACAGCCTGATCTTGTGGGTCCTTTCCTGCAGGTGTGTCCATGGGAACACGTGTCCCAGCTTTGCTCTGACCTGTGGGGTGTGGGCAATGCAGTCTGTAGGGCTGGGGACTGAGCCGTGTGTGTCTTGGGCTAAACGTGGGGTGCTGAGACCTTGGGAAAGGTTGGACATGTTGTTCTCTGAGGTGGATCCCTGTGCTCTCAGCAGTGCCTGGTGGCTTTTCAGGGTAACATGGGAGTGTGATGAGTCCCCATGTCAGAAAGGTGCCAGCCCAGGGCAGCTGGAGCAGGACAGAGGGACAGAGCAGCTGCCCTCACTCTGCACTGACCCACAGGCATCCTCTGGTCTCACAGGACTCACTCTGTTCTCCCTGAGTGCAGAAGAAATGCGGAGGGTTTCTGACACCCAACAACACTCCCCAGGGTGGGAGGGCAGAAGCAGATGTAGAAACACCAAACCTCTCCAACTCAGTTTCTCAGGCCTGGGGGTACAGATGCTGACAGTCCCTTCTGCACCAGGAGCGGTTCCAGCTGACAAAGCTGAACCCCAGGACTGGCCCCTGCCCACCCAATCACACAGGGTCAGGCTGACTGCTCAAGAGCCCCTGGGCAGAGACCCTGGTCTTCATTGCACACTCATCCAGCACCCAGGAGGCCTCCAGCCAGGACGTTCTCTTGGAAAACAAAAATGAGTCTCTGTATGTGATGGGGTGGGAGGTTCTGTGGGAAATGGCTTTAGGTTTTTCCCAGAGACGTCTCGTCAAAACCATCACTGTCTTTTCCGCCTTGCACAGGACCTCATGTCCACAGGCAGCAAATGTCCAACAGCAGCTCTACCACCCAGTTCCTCCTCCTGGCGTTCACAGACACACGGGAGCTGCAGCTCTTGCACTTCTGGCTCTTCCTGGGCATCTACCTGGCTGCCCTCCTGGGCAACGGCCTCATCATCACCACCATAGCCTGGGACCAGCACCTCCACACCCCCATGTACTTCTTCCTGCTCAACCTCGCCCTCCTTGACCTGGGCTCCATCTCTGCTATTCTCCCCAAGTCCTTGGTCAACTCCCTCTGGAATACCAAAGCCATTTCGGTTTTGGGATGTGCTGCACAAGTCTTTAAGTTTCTCCTTTTTATTGCAGCAGAGTATTTTCTTCTCACCATCATGTCCTACGACCGCTACGTTGCCATCTGCAAACCCCTGCACTATGGGACCCTCCTGGGCAGCAGAGCTTGTGTCCACATGGCAGCAGCTGCCTGGGCCACTGGGTTTCTCAATGCTCTGCTGCACACGGCCAATACATTTTCACTGCCACTGTGCAAGGGCAATGCCCTGGGCCAGTTCTTCTGTGAAATCCCCCAGATCCTCAAGCTCTCCTGCTCGGGCACCTACCTCAGGGAACTTGGGCTTCTTGTGGTCAGTGTCTTTTTGGACCTATGCTGTTTTGTGTTCATTGTGCTGTCGTATGTGCAGATTTTCAGGGCCGTGCTGAGGATCCCCTCTGAGCAGGGACGGCACAAAGCCTTTTCCACCTGCCTCCCTCACCTGGCTGTGGTCTCCCTGTTTCTCAGCACTGCCATGTTTGCCTACCTGAAGCCCCCCTCCATCTCCTTCCCATCCCTGGATCTGGTGGTGTCTGTTCTCTACTCGGTGGTGCCTCCAGCAGTGAACCCCCTCATCTACAGCATGAGGAACCAGGAGCTCAAGGATGCCCTGAAGAAACTGATCACTGGATTCTTTTCAAAGGCATTAAACATTCCATCTTCTGCATATCACTTATGACAAAACCATGACAGATCCAACCTGTCTTTTTTATAGTTTGTAGTTGTAGATGATTGTTTGGAGTTTGAACAAGGATTGATTGGTTTGCTTTTTAAACTGTGATAATATTGCCCACAAAGAGATGTCATTAATCATCCCACTTCTAATTCTCTGTCCACATTTATAGTTCAAGTCATAGACCTTGTAAATAAGAAGTCTTGCTCTCTGTGTATTTAATCAAAATAAATGTCCCTGCGTTGAAATGTTTGTCTGAGATCTTTCCTCTGTGTGGAAAGATGGAGCAAACAGTCCCAGCAGAGCAGCTCTGCCAGGAAGCACCAGCCTTGTTCTTTCCAGAATCCTTCTCTTTCCACTCCCACACTCTCCTTCTCAGCCCTTGTGTTGGTGCAAGGCCTGAGCGCTCCCAAGGCTTGGTCACCGTCCTGCTGTGTGTCAGTGCTGTGACCAGGACAGGCAATGGGCACTGCTGTGACAGAGCTGGCCTCAGAACAGCATCTCCATCAGCAAGGGGATCTCCTTAGTACAGTGCCTGAAGGCTATAGATCTTTGAGAGCTGTTTCAAAGAACATGCCTAAGGAATAGACTCTGAAGATGCTCGTTGCTTTGCTTGTTTCTCTGTGGACTCAGTGTGATGGGATCAGGGTCCCAGTGTGGCTTTTGCGGGACTTCAGGTTGGTTGTTCAGGTGTTGCTTGTTGGTGGCCAGCACCCACACAGATGGTGAATAAGGCAGGGTCCCTCTGAGCACCCTCCATGGCCACCCAAGAGTTTGTGTGGGAGGTTGTTAGTGGCAGTGACCACCATCAGCGGGGGCTGCCTCCCCGCCTGACCAGTATGGCCCTGCAGAGTCACCACAGCCCAGGCACCACCGCCCACTTGATCTACAGAGCAAAACCCCCAGCTCGGGGCTGTGGGAAGTGTGGGGACAGGGGGCAGGAATGGCAGCCAGGCCAGTGCAGGTGTGCTCTCCTTGGGCAAAGGCTTTGTGGGAGATGGGATGTCCCAGGAGAAGAGCAGGACACAGTGTGTGTGCAAGAGAGACCTGGAAACAGTCTGTCATGCTGCCAGGTGCCAGCCTGGGGCTGTTGCCTCTTGCAGCCACCATTTTGATCGTTGTCCTCTCAACACAGCTCAGAGAGGTTGGTCTTCCCCCCATGGAAGGACACCAGATGACTAGGTCAGAAGTCCAGGTATGCACTGAGGGGACATGTGAGCATCCACATCCTGTGTGGGGAGAAATGAACCCAAATGAGCACAAATGCCATCAGCTATTCATGTGGGGGCCATGGAGGCCTGTGGGGTGGTGTATCAAGGTCACTTCATGTTGAAAGTGACTTCCCCAAGAAACCACCTGAATGCAGCACTGGGATGTGCTTCCTTAACCGAGGTCAGTGTGACCTCCCTGGAGACCCGATACAGCTCCACCACCCGGACCCAGCTGCTGCCCAGTTTTGTGACTGACAGCGGCACCATCTCTGCTCACAGACGTGTTAGGATTATTTCCTGCAACTCTCGCATGCACTGTTTGCATTTTAGAGCCATTTGCCCCCTCCATGTTCACATGGGCACCGCATGAATGCACCACTGCTCTCCACCCCAGTGTAGACAGACAGAAGGCCTTCTCCACCATCTCCTCTCACCTCACCAGTGCCACTGTTTTCTACAGTACCCTCATCCTTGACTGTGGGATGCCCAGAACAGCCCTCCTGAGACAGTTTGACACAGGTTTTTTTCTACACCATCCCCACATCCCTGCTCAATCCCCTTATCCACAGCATAAGGACCAGAAAGGTTGGGTACAAGTGAGGCATTGAGAAAAATGGTCAGGAAAGCTTTGATGTGCACAGTGAGCCCATCAACATGTTGTCCTGCTGCTCTCTTCTGAACAGGCCCAGAGGACCTGGACAGCATTTGCTGTGTCCCAGAAACTCGCCTGGAAGGTTGAAATATAGAGAAAACTTTTGGTGCAGGAAGGAACAGACAGGTGCTGGTGGAACTGGCTGGTGTGACCGTGAGACATCTCTCCAACACCTCAGAAAAGTCCTGGCTCTCAGGGAGGTTGCATGGTCCTCTGAGAAAGAAAATATCAAAAACGACTTATCATAGAATCATAGAATAATAGTGGTTGGAAGAGATCCTCAAGATCATTGAGTCCAACCATAACCTAAATCTGGCATTAAACCATGTCCCTAAGAACCTCATCTATCTGTCTTTTAGACACGTTCAGTGATGGTGACTCCACCACCTCTCTGAGCAGTCTGTTCCATTGCTTCAAAACCTCTCGGTGAAGAAATGTTTCCCACTATCCAATCTGAACCTCCCCTGGCAACCCTGAGGCCATTTCCTCTTGTCCTGTCACTTGATACTTGGCAGAAGAGACCAACACCCTCCATGTTCCAACCTCCTTTCAGATAGCTGTAGAGAGTGATAAGGTCTCTCCTCAGCCTTCTTTTCTCCAGACTCAATCCCCCAAGGTCCCTCAGCTGCTCCCCATCACACTTGTGCTCCAGCCCCTTTACCAGTGTTGTCACCCTCCTCTGATCTCTCTCCTGCACATCGATGTCTTCCTTGTCCTTTAAGGTGCGACCTCACCAGTGCCGAGTACGAGGCAATGATCACTCCTCTAGTTCTGCTGGCAACACTATTCCTGAAAGAAGCCAGGAGGCTGGTGGCCACCTGAGCACACACTGGTTAATGTTCAGCTGCTGTCAATCAACACCCCAGGTCCCTCGCTTCCAGGCAGCTTTCTAACCACTCTCCCTGAGACTGTAACGTTGCCTGTGGTTGTTCAGATCCAAGTGCAGGATGCGGCACTTGGCCTTGTTGAACCTCATACAAGTGGCCTCAGCCCAACCCTCCAGCCAGTCGGATCCCTCTGCAGAGCCTTCCTACCGTCCAGCAGATCAACACTCCCACCCAATTTTGTGTCATTTGCAAACTTACTGAGGGTGCACTCGATCCTCTCATCCAGACCATTGATAAAGAGATTAAACACAACTGACCCCAATACTGATTCCTAAGGACAGCACTCTATAATCGGTCACCAACTGGATTTGACTTCATTCAACACAACTCTTTGGGCCCAGCTAAAGCATCCCTGTAGTCCCCTTGAGTCTCCTGTCACTTATTCCAAAGGTTATATATTCTCCTTTTATTTTCAAGTTCCAGCCACAGCTCTGTTCAGCCAGGCTGGAACTTCCTCCCTGAGAGCTCGCCTTCTGGCACAAGGGCACAGCTGCTCCTGCACCTCTGAGATCACCTTCCTGAAGAGAGAACAGCCTTCCTGGAGTCCGTTGGCTTTCTGGACTGCCTCCCAAGGGACTCTGCCAAACAGCCTTCTGAACAAATCAAAGTCTGTTTTTCAGAGGGCCAAAGTAGCAATTCTGCTGACCACCCTCATGGAGTCCAACTCCTGTCCCTGCACAGGACACCCCAGAGTTCACCCTGTGTGTCTGAGGACGTTGTCCAGTATCTTCTTGAACACTGTCAGGTTGGGGCTGTGACAACTGCCTGGGGAGCCTGTTCAGTGTCCAGCACCTCTGGGTGAAGAACCTTTTCCTCATGTCCAACCTGACCCTCCCCTAGCACACCTTCTGCCATTCCCTTGGGTTCTGTCATTGGTCACTAAAGACAAGAGTTCAATGTCTGCCCTTCTTCCTCCCCTTGTGATGAAGCTGTAGAGCGTGATGCGGTCTCCTCTCAGTCTCCTCCAAGCTGAACAAAAAAAGTGACTTCAGCTGCTCCTCATACAGCTTCTCCTCCAAACCCTTCATTAACTTCATAGCCTCTTCTGGACACTCTCTAGCAGCTTAGTATCTTTTTAATACTGTGGCACCCAGCCCTGCAAACAGTGCTCCAGGTAAGGCTGCAGGAGAAGACTCTAGAACATAGGAGAGATGCTACATCAGCATCTATGAGATGATGCTGCAATCACCTCTTCTCCACACTAAAAAATAATAATAAACTATATCCTTTAATCAAAAAAAGGCATTTTATTACAAGATTTTTGAAATCTTTCTCCAGAACTACACTAGGACACTTCCCTAATTGGCAGTACAAGACTAGAAGTAAATTACAAGAAGAGACATGGCTTGTTAGAGCTTTCTTCAGTGTAATGAGCCCCATGGTGCATTTGGTGCTGAGTCCTTGAACATTACTCAGGTGCTGAGAGGTGATTGCACAAACCTTTCCAGAAGTCAAAGCCAGAAGAAAAAAGTACTAAGTACCTTGAAGTATTAATGAGTTCCACTGAGGGCAAGTACCAGCAGAGCCTCCCCAGGGACTCGTTAGAGCAGAGGATTGGAGGCCATGGTGGCAGATAAACAAAGGGAAATGTGCAGGCAGCTGAGGTGCTGAGAAAAGCCTGGTTTTGTTGGGTGAAGCAGAGAGGCCAAGTCCTGACCCCCAGGCCCTGGGAAGGCAGATCCTGTCCCTCACACATTGCTCAGGGCTCTTCCTGGGGCTCGGGGATGTGGGCTGTGTGATGCTGAGTGAAGGACAATGGTGTGACAGCTCCCAGCCTTACTGGGGATGCACAAGGAGGCCATGAGGTGTCAGCCCCTTACCTGTGCCTGGGAAGATGATGGCACAGATCCTCCAAGAAGCTGTGCTAAGGCACAAGGAGGACAGGGAGGTGATTTGAGACAGGCAGCATGGCTCCAGCATGGGCAAGTCCTGCCTTGGGTAACCCAGTAGCCTTCTCCGATGGAGTAACTACATCAGTGGACAAAGGGCGGGCTATGGATGTCATCTATCTGGACTTCTGTAAAGCCTTTGACATGGTCCCTCACAACATCCTTCTCTCTGCATTGGAGAGATATGGATTTGATGACTGTACTGTTTTGTGGGTGAGGAACTGTCCTAGTGGTCGCACCCAGAGAGTGGTGGTCAATGGCACAATGTCTGGATGGACACTGGTGACAAGTGGTGTCCTTCAGGGGTCCATACTGGGATCAGTACCATTTCTTATCTTCATCAGTGGCATAGTGGGATCAAGTGCATCCTCAGCAAGTTTGCAGATGACACCAAACAGAGTGGCGTTGCTGATACACCTGAGGGACAGTAGGGCATTCAGAGGGACCTGCATAAGCTGGAGAAGTGGGTTCATGTGAGTCTCCTGAGCTTCAGCAAGACCAAACGCAAGGTCCTGCATCTCCTGGGGCAACCCTGGGTATCAGTACAGGCTGGGGATGAAGGGATGGAGAGCAGCCTTGACAAGAAAGATTTGGGGAAATTGGTGGGTGAAAGACTGGACTGGAGCCATCAATGTGTGCTTGCAGCCCAGAAGGTCAAACGTATCTTGGGCGGCATCCAAAGGAGCATGACCAGCAGGTCAAGGGAGGGGATTCTGCTCCACTCTGGTGAGACCCCACCTGGAGTCCTGCATCCAGCTCTGGAGCTCTCAGTACAGGAAAGACATGGAACTGTTGGAGAGGGTCCAGAGCAGGGTCACCAAGATGATCAGAGGGATGGAACAGCTCTGCTGGCAGGACAGGCTGGGAGAGTTGGGGTTGTTAAGCCTGGAAAAGAGAAGGCTCCTGCGAGACCTTATTCCCATGTTTCTGTACTTAAAACATGTCGATAAGAATGATGGGGACAGACTTTTTAGCGGGGCTTGTTGTGATAGGACAAGGGGTGATGGTTTTGAACTAGAAGAGGGGAGATTGAGGCCAGACATGTGGAAGACATTTTTCACAATGCGGGTGATGAAACACAACCACTGGTTGCCCAGAGAGGTGGTGGATGCCCCATCCCTGAAGAATTCCCAGGCCAGGCTGGATGGGACTCTGAGCAGCCTGATCTGCTTGAAGATGTCCCTGCCCATGGCAGGGGAGTTGGACTAGATGACCTTTGAAGCTCCCTTCCAACACTCTCTATGCTTGTATGATTCCTATCTCCAAGGAAAGCTCCACCATCTGGGAAATAACCCTTCAAGCATAGAATCACAGGATCCTAGAACCAGAAAATCATTTGATTTAGAGGAGACCATGGAGTCCAACCATAACCTAACTCTAGCACTAAACCATTTCCCAGAGAATCTTCTCTATACATCTTTTAGACACCGCCAGGAATGATGACTCAGCCACTTCCCTGGGAACCCTGGTCACTGCTTCACAACCTTTTCCATGAAGAAGTGTTTCCTAATGTCCAATCTAAGCCTCCCCAGGCACAACTTAAGGCCATTCCGTCTTGTCCTATCCCTCGGTACTTGGGAGAAGAGATCAACATCCTCCATGTTTCAAACTCTTTTCAGGTAGTTGTGGACACTCATAAGGTCTCCCCTCAGCCTCCTGTTCTCCAGGTTAAACATCTCCTGTTCCCTCAACTGCTCCTCATCACACTTGCTCGTCAGCCCCTCACCAACTCCGTTCCCTTCTCTGCACTTGCTCCAGAACCTCAAGGTCTTTTTTGTCATAAGGGGCTCAAAGCTGACCCCAGGACTCGAGGTGCAGACTCACCAGTCCTCACTACATGAGAACAATCACTGCCCTAGTCCTGCTGGCCACACTATTGCTGATCCAACCAGGATACCACTGGCCCTATTTGGCCACCTGGGCACATGCTGGCTTAGGTTCAACCGCTGTCAACAACAGCCCCAGGTCCTTTCCGTCCTGGCAAATTCCTAGCCGTTCTTCCCTCAGCCTGTAGCGCTGCCTGGGGTTGTTGTGACCCAAGTGCAGGACCCAGCATTTGGCCGTGTTGAACCTCATACAATTGGCCTCAGCCCATCGATCCACCTGATCCAGATCTCTCTGTAGAGACTTCCTACCCTCTAGCAGGTCAACACTCCCAACAAACTTGGTGTCATCTGCAAACTTATTGAGGGTGCACGTGATCCTCTTGTCTAAATACTTGATAAAGAAATTAAACAGAACTGGCACCAATACTGAGCCCTGGGGACACCACTCATGACCGGCCACCAACTGGATTTGGCTCCGTTCACCACAACTCCTTGGGCCCGGCCCTCCAGCCGGTTCTTTATCCATCGCAGATACACCACCCAGTCCATGAGCTGCAGCTTCTCCAGGAGATGCTGTGGGAAAAAGTGTCAAAGGCTTACTAAAGCTTCCCTCATCCCCTATATAGGGTGCCTTGTCATGGAGGAGATCAGGTTTGTCAAGCAGGACCTGCCTTTCTTAAACCCATGCTGCCTAGGACTGATCACCTGGTTGTCCTGTGTCTGCCACATAATGGCACTCAGGATGATATGATCCATACTATTCCCTGGGACTGAGGTCAGGTTGACAGGACTGTAGTTCCCTATATCCTTCTTATGTCCCGTCTTGTAGATGGGTGTCACATTCACCAACTTTCAGTCAACTGGGACCACCTCATTTAGCCATGATTGCTGGTAGATAATGGAAAGAGGATCAGGGATCACCTCTGCCTGCTCCCTCAGCACCCGTGGGTGTATCTGGCCACACAGACCTGTGGGTGTCCAAGTGGTGTAGCAGGTCACCAACCATTTCCCCTTGGATTGTTTGGACTTCATTCTGCTCCTCATCCCTGTCTTCTGCCTCAGGGTGCTGGATACCTGGAGCACAACTGTTCTGACTATTAAAGACTGAGTCAAAGGAGGCTTCTAGTACCTCAACCTTTCCCTGTTCTTTTGTCAAAATATTTCCTTGTGCATCCAATGAAGGATGAAGTTTCTCCTTAGCCCTCCTTTTTTTGCTGAAGTATTTATAGTTTGTTTATTTCCTTTTGACGGCACTGCCCGGATTCAGCTCCAGTTGGGCTTTGGCTTTTCTGATTTCTCCCTGAACAGCTTCATGACGTCCTTGTAGTGATGCAGGGAATTGACAATTAACTAATTAACACTGAAAAACTAACACTTGACACTTAAGGAACTAACCCTACCCCACATCACTAAAGACACTTAGAGAGCTGACCCTTTAACCCACATCACTCTTGCCCTGCCTTGCTTAACTCCGTGTAACTTATTGTACGAAAAACAGGAGTTCACTGACGCCTCACAAAGATAATAGTCCTTGATGCATCCTTGGGTGAACCAGATTACAGAAACTTGGGCACAGGACAGGAGATACGCCAGTTTTAACCAACTCAGCAGTCTGAGACCAAACCAACTCATCACACTGGACCAAAGGTGACCATGTACAGAGAAAGAGGACCCGGGTTCACGATCACTGCACAGCTGCAACCAGGAGGAGCCGGAGGTGGAGACTCTGGAAATGGTCTCCTGAATTCGTTGTAATAAGAACCGCCCTCTTGGGGACAGGTTATGAATATGTATAGGTGTTCCATTTAACCAAGTTCAAGGCTACTGTAATTTTACTCACGCATTAGGTGAAATGATTCCCCGTGTGTCCGGCGTTGTAAATAAATGCATACCCTCTTTATAACCTCAAGGGTTGTAAGGTCATTCTGTGCCTCACAAGCAAATTTGGGACTGGGACACTGAGGTGACTGGTGACCATTGCCAGGTGAATGAAAGAAGCTGGATGAGTTGTGAGGAACTCACAGACATTTCCAACTCCACAGAAAACCAGACCCTTGCAGTTAAAGCAACAGCACTTGACATAAAACCCACCCCCAAAAAACAAAACACTCACACTGACCACAGGAAAAGCCTTGAAAAACATTGGAGAAAAGTCTACCAGGTCCCAGGGATCAGGGCTCAGCCATTCTGGTGATCAACAAGCATCAAGGGCTGACATGGCATCAGAACACCTCCACATGGCCCTCACCACCTGTAACCAGTGTCTCCAAGTCTTTCCTTCACCAGCCTCCAGGGACAGGGACCTGCACTGGTTGTTTCCTTCACAGCTGTGTCAGTGATGGCCCTTCATGGGGTCCCACACACCCTCAGAAACTTGGGGTTTGCTTCTGCCTTTTAATTTACTAGAGGTTTGTTCATTGTTTCAGTAGCTGCAGTTCAGGATCATGGCAGCAGAGGGCTCATGAACATCGAAAATGCTCTTACAAGCCAAGGCTCTGTGCAGCATTTTCCTAAAGGCTTCAAGTCTGGTGTGGATGATTAGGGAGGTTTCAGGAATAGTCAAATGAAAAGCATTTCCATAATAAATAGCAACGAAGCCAAATTTCTTCTATTTCCTTCCCTGCTTGCCCTTCCCTCCCTTTCCAGAACAGGTGGTATCAGCAGCCTCCAGTTCATATTGATGTGGAGCATCTCCTGATAAACACTGAATATGTTGCAAAAGTGGGTGCCTAAATCACCATGTGAGCGAGGAGACAGGCCAGGGCACCTCAAGAGGAAACACAATCCTCCTCCACTCCTCTGGATCAAAAGGTGGTTGTACCTGTGAATCTCAGGTGCTGTGTACAGTGATACTTGTGTTCAGGGAGCTGGTCAAGTGACCCATCTCCTGTTCTGTATTGTGTCTGAGTTTGCTCAGGTCACACCTGACTTGAGCCCATCCACTGCTGGGTGTTCTCCAGACTCCTGCCTTCAGGAACAAAGTCCCAGAGCCTGAGAAACATTTGACTGAAAGGGTCTCCTTTGTCTGGTCCTGGGGTCAGGGTTTGGCCATTCTGATGATGAATCAACATCAACAGCTGACGGGGCACCAGAGCCACCTCCACATCGTCTTTACCACCTCTGACCATTGTCTCCAGGGACAGGGACTGCTTGTGGCAGCAATGGCCCTTCCTGGGGTCCCAAACACCCTCAGAAACTTGGGGTTTGTTTCTGCCCTTCAGTTCATGACAGGTTTGTTCATTCTTCCAGTACCTGCAGTTCAGGATCGCGGCAGCAGAGGGCTCAGTAACATCCAAAATGCCTTTACAAGACAAGGCTCTGTGCAGCACTTTCCTAAAGGCTTGAAGTCTGGTGTGGATGATTTCAGAGATTTCAGAACTGTAGCCAAACAGTGAGCGTTTCCATAATAAACAGTAATAAAGCCAAATATCTAATATTTCTGTCCCCCTCCCAAAACCCTCATTTCCAGAACAGCTGGTATCAACAATCTCCAATGAATATTGATCTAGAGAATCTCCTGATAACAACTGAATGTGTCAGAGTGGGTGCCTAAAGCATCACTTGACGGATGAGACAGGCCAGGACACCTCAAGAGGAATCACACAACTCTGGACCAAAGGTGGGTGTTCCTGGGAATCTCAGGTGCCACAGCACAGTGATACTTGTGTTCAGGGAGCTGGTCAAGTGACCCATCTCCTGTTCTGTAATGGTGTCTGAGTTTGCTCAGGTCACCCCTGACTTGAGCCCCATCCACTGCTGGGTGTTCTCCAGACTCCTGCCTTCAGGAACAAAGTCCCAGGAGAACTTGCTGGTGAAGATGGAGGCAAAGAAGCCATGAAGAACCTCAGTCCTGCCTGATTCTACTCTTAGGAAGTTCAGCAGCAGGCCCAAAATCACCCTATTCTTTTACTGCAAATGAAGCAATGTCAGCTCATCTTGCTGCCCTCAGCCTCCCCTGTAGGTATCAAGTCCAGGGCAGCTTTGGCATCATCCCCACATCCATGGACAAGGTTCTAAATTCCTCCTTTGCAGCTTCCCCTGCTTCCACCTCCTGTGTGCTGCCTTTTTGCCCTGGAGCTCCATCAGGTCAGAGGAGCAGCCTCATGAGATAAATGCTTGCTTTCATGGCTACTTGAAGAGATCATTCTTGTGCTTGGAGCAGGCTGTCCTGTAACGCTGATCAGATATCCTGAGCTCCTTCACCCTTCTGAGCTGCTTCCCATGGCACCACCTGTATCAGCCCCCCAGTACGTCAAAGTCTTCTCCTCTGGAGCCCACCAGCCTGTGCTCTGCTGCTGGCCTTCCTCCCTCCCCTCTGCTGCCTGGGACCCCACTGTTTCCTGGTCACAACAGCCAAGGTGGACACTGATGTTCACATCCCGCACCAGCTCTTCCTTGTGTCCCTGTTCCAGATCCAGGTGAGCATCACCCTTGTTGGCCCATCAGATAGTTGTGTTAAGCAGTTGGCCGAAGATCCTTTGGACTTGCAGCTTTGCCTGGCCAGGTCATGTCAGGGGAATTACAGTTCCCTATAGGAACCTGCTCATTGACTGAAGACTTCAAAAGGTTGCTGACAGAAGATCTTTTCCATGATTCAGTAGTTTACAAAACCCAATGTGCTGTCACCCTGTGCTGGTTTACATGACTAAGTCTTGGAACTGGGGGTGAGTGTGGCTGTGCTACAGTTGTCACTTCTCTGAGAAGACAACAGGAGTTTGACCAACGTCAGACAGAGCCGATTTCAGCTGCTCCAAGATGGACCCACTCTCTGCCAAATCTGAGCCACTCAGTGATGCTGGCAGCACCTCTGGGATATTGTAGTTGAGAAAGGGTAAAAAACGCTGCACAACAGCAGGTGGGAGAGAGGAGGGAGGAAATGTGAGAGAAAAGCACTGCAGACACCAAGGTCATATCCCATAGGACCCAAGCAGGTCCCTCAGCAGGCCAAAGCTTGCTCTCCTGAAATCCTGCTCTTGGCCTTGTGATCATCTCCCAGGAGCCTCAGCTCCACTTTCCCATCCCTGACTGTTCCATCCTGACCAACTCTTTGTGGTTTTAAGTGTGAAGTCCCACAGGGCACCTCACCTCACTGACTCATCAGTCACCCGTGTCAGGAAGATGTTGTCAATGAGCTCCAACCCCTCCTGGATGGCTGGTACCTTGCAGATATTGGGATATCTCAGGTCTGACACAAGGACACCGCCCCGACAACATGATGCTTCTTTCATTTGTCTTGAAGGAGGCCTCATATAATTTATCTTCCTCATCAGTGAGTCAGTAGCTGATGTCCAGTCACCACAACACTGCCCATGTTGTTCTGCCTTTTCCTGATGACTCCTCAACCTTCAGCTGACATTTTCTGTTCCCAGGCTGAATTTCATGCATTCCTGCTGTTCTCTCACAAGAGGGAAATCTACCCCTGTGAGTCCAGACCTCTGACAGTATGAGTAGCATACCCCCAAGACCCCACGGTTTCTCCAGGAGATGGTATTTGTAGTGTCCTGTAACTCCTTATCCTGTTATCTTGGGAGAGAAACCCTTATCAGGATAAATCATCTGCATGAAAACATTAACAGCTGAGCAAATGGACCTTCAGTCCAGGGAGAGTCCAGACCTTGTGAATATCTGGTATTCGACCAGCAGAGAGTTCTAAAGTTGTACAAAGAGACGTGACCAGTGCTGTATCAGGGTGGGACAATAACCCCATCCATCAGGACAGAGCAGGACCTGACTCGCTGAGCAGTGACCCTGAGGAGAAGGGCCTGGGCACTCCAAGGTCCCCACACCAGCCCGTGGTGCACGCTCACCATGAACAAGGCAGCTGCACACGGGGCTGCATGAGGAGGAGCGTGGGGACCCAGACACCTGGAGTTCTCATCCCATTCGGTTCAGCACTGGTGTGACCCCACACACACGGGGGTGTGCCAGTGTGCGGCTTCCCAGTTTGGAGAAGCAGAGGGGAACTGGAGAGTGCAGGGCTCTGCCAAGGCAGGTTCAGCACCTTGTGCACATGGTGTGGGATGCTGAGGGACCTGGGCTGCTTTGGCCCAGCAGCGCTGGGGAGGCTGCAGCAGTGCAGGAGTAGCCTGAGAGTGCTTGAAGGGTGGTTTCAGAGGTGGTGGAGGTTTTCTTCCTAGTGGGAAAGAGCATGGGAAAGAAATAATGGCACAAAGTGCAGCTGGGGAGGTCCAGGCTGGAGATGAGCAGAAAGGAATGTGACTGGAAGGGCAGTGCTGTGGTGGAGCAGGTCAGCAGAGGGAGTCTGCATCAGCCCAAGGCTTTGTGCTTCAAGGAACAGCTGGGGAGGATGCAGAGAGCTCAGCAAAGGGAGGAAGATGCTCAGACAAGAGCAAGGTGGGGCAGCAGGGGGGATGTCTGCAGCCTGCAGGGAAAGAGGTGCAGGGGATGCCACAGCACAGGACAGGCTGTGGTGGAGATGATCAAGGGATGTAAAGGGGCTGAAAGCCCCACCAGACATGAGCTCCTTCTCCCCTTGGCTATGGCTGTTGTCTGCACCTCTGATGCCTGTGAGGAGAGACCTTGTCCTTCCAGCACAGGGGCCTCATGGCCTCCTTGTCCCCAGCCAGGAACCTGGGAGGTGTGGGACCGTAGTCCTGCCCTTGGCCTTGCACAGCCCCACATCACACTGTCCAGGAAGGGAACTGGGCAACATTGATGGACAGGATCTGCCTTCCCAGGACTGGGGGTCAGGGCTTGTCCCTTTGACTAATGAAACACAACCAGGTTTACTCAGCATTTAAGAGAACTTCACCTTGCTTTTCCTGACCTGTTGTCACTGCATTCAATTTTCTTCTCTAACCAGACCCTGGGGTCTGTTCCTCAGTAGTGTCCCTCAGTGGGACTCATTAACATTGCAAGAAACTTTGGAGTTTGAATCTGACTTCTTGAGAGGTTTCATCAGCTTCCCCTCAGGGTCTGAGGTTCATGGACTCAGCACCAAACCCACCAGAAGGGTCGTTAAAGTGTCTTGGGCTTCTCCTGTGCTGCTGAGCTGGGCTGGGCTCCTGGGACAGAGGGAGCTCCTGGCAAGCGGCAGCGCTGCAGAGAGACAGCTCTGCCCAGGAGCAGCTCCTCTGCACACGCAGCAGGGCTGAGGGCTCTGCCTGGGGATCTCAGGGAGACGAGCAAGGCAGAGAGAGATTAAAGGTGGTCAGGATTGGGAGGATGACTGAGAGCTCCCTGGAGGAGAAACCTTTGCAGCCCTTGCCATGGTAAGTCTCTGGGTGCAGGGCAATGCAGCTGTAGCTCCTGGAGGCATCTCCTAAAACTGGCACAGGCACAGCTCGTGGCATCTGTAAGGACGGGGATCTTTTTCAGCAACTTAAAAAATCTGAGAAGCAAGTTGTGCACCCAGGGGTGCCCAGGGCTGTCCTGCAGAGCAGGGTCCCTGCACCCCAGGGCTGTGCTGGGGCAGGGACTCTGCCGCCTGCCAGGGTCAGCGCTCAGCCTGCCCGGGGAGATCCCATGGCAGCAGCTGTGGGTGGAAGGAGCGACCCCCAGCAGGGCAGGCAGGGACCTTGTGGGGTTGAAGGGTGCTGTGTGGGTCAGGGCTGCTCAGAGCTCCAGATCAACCGCACAGACATGGCAGAGGGTCCTTCTGAACAACGACATCAAGACAGCAACAGCTGCAAGGGAAGGAGTCTGTGCTTTCAGTTTTCCACTCTTGGTTGGCCGGGTGTGCTGTGGGAGGTGGGGATTTATTTCTCTGCTTTGGAGAGGACACTGAGACCCCAGTTCTCGTTAGGACTTCTCTGATCTGCTCCTGAGCCCCTGCACACACAGAGCTGACCCTGGGCAGTGCCAGGAGGTGTGAGCAGGACAGAGCTGAGCACACAGCACGTGAGACGGGCTCTGTGGCACTGACAGGGAGCAGACCCAGGGACAGAGACACAGCTGCAGGCAGCACAGACACGGGCAGGAAGAGTTAACTGCTACCAGAAATGCTGGGGACAGGATTTAGGAACTTCTGTCACATCCTCTCGAGTGCAGACACATTTCCCAGTGCAACCCCTGGTCTCCTCTCCTCCCCAGCAGAGCTTCTGCCCCAAAGCCATGGGGTCCAGGTCACGAGTCTCCACCTCAGCAGCTGGACCTCCAGGTGAAGGGTTCCTGGAACGTGGTACACAAAAAAGGTCCTAAACCTACTTGCTCTATAGTGTCATTATGTGAGTGGCAGCAGCACAGCCAGGTAAGGAGAAGGTTCCACAGCATGCTCATCTGCCTTTCTGTCCTTGCTTTATTTTCTGGTAGCACTCCAGTGTCCTTCCCTGTTTCTACAGGTGTCCCTGATGCTCTTGCTCTCTGGGGTTGGCGTGGGAGTGTGGGTCAGTTTTTGTTCTGACACCAACTCAGGCGGTTTTGCCCCAGAGCTGTATCCATGGAAACTGCATGCCCAACTGCATTTTAAACTGTGATGAACTGTTTTTCTCACTTGGTAGAAAGAGAGAATGAGCAGAAATATCCCTCCATTGTGGAGGGGGTTTTCCATGAGAAACAGCCCATTTATTTTCTTCAGAGAAGTCCCCTAACTTGTCACAGTCTTTTCCTCCTTGCACAGGTCCTCATGCCCACAGGTACCTAATGTCCAACAGCAGCTCCATCACCCAGTTCCTCCTCCTGGCGTTCACAGACACACGGGAGCTGCAGCTCTTGCACTTCTGGCTCTTCCTGGGCATCTACCTGGCTGCCCTCCTGGGCAATGGCCTCATCATCACCACCATAGCCTGGGACCAGCACCTCCACACCCCCATGTACTTCTTCCTGCTCAACCTCGCCCTCCTTGACCTCGGCTCCATCTCCACCACTCTCCCCAAGTCCATGGCCAACTCTCTGTGGGATACCAGGGTCATTTCCTATGCAGGGTGTGCTGCACAACTCTTTCTGTTTGTCTTTTTAGCTTCAGCGGAGATTTATCTTCTCACCATCATGTCCTACGACCGCTACGTTGCCATCTGCAAACCCCTGCACTACAGGACCCTCCTGGGCAGCAGAGCTTGTGTCCACATGGCAGCAGCTGCCTGGGCCACTGGGTTTCTCAGTGCTCTGCTGCACACGGCCAATACATTTTCACTGCCACTGTGCAAGGGCAATGCCCTGGGCCAGTTCTTCTGTGAAATCCCCCAGATCCTCAAGCTCTCCTGCTCACACTCCTATCTTAGGGAAGTTTGGCTTCTAGTAGTCAGTGTCTGTTTAACTTTCGGCTGTTTTGTGTTCATCGTGGTGTCCTATGTGCAGATCTTCAGGGCCGTGCTGAGGATCCCCTCTGAGCAGGGACGGCACAAAGCCTTTTCCACCTGCCTCCCTCACCTGGCCGTGGTCTCCCTGTTTGTCAGCACTGCCATGTTTGCCTACCTGAAGCCCCCATCGATCTCCTCGCCATCCCTGGATCTGGTGGTGTCTGTTCTGTACTCGGTGGTGCCTCCAGCAGTGAACCCCCTCATCTACAGCATGAGGAACCGGGAGCTCAAGGATGCCCTGTGGAAACTGATGACTGGATTTCTTCTGAACCTATAAACTGTCTCTGTGTTCTTCCACATAAGAAGACATTCTCATTGCAGGTTCATCTTGTGTAGTATTTTTTGTCTCTAGTTGTGATTTTTTTTTTAATGATAATATTTTTATTCCCTTTGTAATTCACTGCCTGCTTTTCACTTCTCAGTGAGTGGCTGTGTCAATGTGGAATCGTGTTATCTGTGTTTAAGCAAAATAAAGGGTCCTTCACCAATATTGGTACTTGTTCTTCCAGAGCTGTTATGGTTCCAGTCCCACACTCTCCTTCTCATTCCTTGTGTTGGTGCAAAGCCTGAGTGCTCTGGCAGCTTGGTCCCCGTCCTGCTGTGTGTCAGTGCTGTGAGCGCAGGCAGGGACAGGCAATGGGCACTGCTGTGGCAGAGCTGGCCTCACAACAGCCTTTCCGGATAGAAAGGTGATCTCCTCAGGGCAGGGCCTGAATGTTTAGGTCTTCTTCCAAACCTTCTCTCAAGGATATGTCCTAGAAAGCGACCCACAGATGAAGCACCGTAGTACAGCTGAACAGTGTGTATGTGCAAGGCTGGCACACAGCAGCGTCCTCTCACAGCCAGGCCTCCTGCCAGAGACCTGCAGGACCAGCAGAGCAGGGGCTGGGCTGTGCCCTTGTGCACTGGACATCCCTTCATAAGGAGCTTCAAGTCAATCATCATGGACTGGCCCCTCACAACCACCATTTCCAGCCCTGTGCTCTCACCCACAGAGGTTGTTCTTCCCTCCATGGATGGACACTCAATGAATAGTTCATCAGTCCATGTTTACTTTGTACAGATGAGATGTGAGCATGCACATCATGTACATGAGGTGACATGAATGTGAGTGAGCACAAACACCATCAACTATTCCTTTCCATTCTTTGAAGGTCTGTAGCACAGATGAGGTCTTGAGGTGACTTCATTTTGGCAGAAACATCCTATGGGAAACTGCCTGAATGCAGCACTGGGTTGTTGTTCCTTTAACTCAGGTCCCTGTATCCATTCCTCATGACGTGGGACATCTCAGATAAGTACAGAGAAGTGTGACATGCTAAAGGGATGAGATGCTTCCCATCCTTTAAGAGTGGCAACAGGAGGCCAGAGGGACACTGTGACTCCTGCCTCTGTCTGTAAAAGGGACAGACTCTGTCTCTGAGCATCCCTGGGTGCATAAGGAGTCCATGAGGCCAGCTCAGATGTGGACACCTGACAGAACCCTGATATTTATGTCAAAAGTGCCATAGAAACCAGAATGGTTCTTCTTGGGTCCTTAGAAAACGCAGACCTCAAACCCGTCTTCAAGAAGAGCAGGAATAGAAACTGGGAGAATAACAGGCTGGCCACCCTACCTCCCTCCCTGGGAAGGGGATGGGACACGTCCTCCTGCAGCCGTTTCCAGGAATGTGAAGGACAAGGAAGGGACTGCTGAACCTAAAAGGATAGGGAAAGAAAGGCATGTTGTGCACAGGGCGTTTGCAAGGCTAAGCCATGGTCTCCTTCTGACCAGAGTGGTGCTGATGGGGCTCAAGAAGTGGATGCTGGGTGGGAAGTTGGCTGAATCATCAAGCCCAAATATCACCAGTGTTACAAAGTCCTCCGTGCAGCCAGTTACTGGTGTCATCTCTCAGTGACCAGCACTTGGGCAACACTGTTGAACATCTTTATTCTCCCCTCCTATGATGTAACTGATTGAACTCCCAGTGCCTTTGAAGATGATGCAAACCTGGGTGGAGGCCTTGAGCAACCTGACGTGGTTCACCTGCCCTGTTCAGGAGAGTGAGACAAGATGAGTGAGACAAGGGCTCTCTGCAAACCTGAGTTATTCTGTGATTTGAAAGATTTTTTGCCTTGGAGAGGTTTCAGGAGAGAGAATAGGTGGAAATATAGAAAAAAAATAAGAAAGGGGAGAAGAAGAGATACAGAAGATGTTACCGGAAGTACAGGAGTTCCAGTGAAGAGTGCTTTTCACTCACAGTGTTAGTAGGAAATATATTTGACAAATTTGAACAAGGTGAGGAAGCGAGATGGGTGTCTGCAGCCTGTGAGAAAGAGGAGTAGGTGTAGGACTGTGTAGAATACGCTTCAGTCTTGGTCAGGTCCTGAGCCATAAGGCAGGGAATGGATGAGTGTGGTATTTTGTGGTCAGTTGTGTCTCAGACACTCATAATCCAGTCAGAATCCTGTGGCTGTGAAGGGGCAGTGAGGTCAGTTCTGTCTCTGGAGGTGACAGCCAGGCAGCAGGGACATGGCTGGGAAAGAACCTCTGCCTAAGTGCTCACAGGCCCTACCCAGGAAGAGGCCTTGCAGATGGGTTGTCACGTCCATCCCACCTGAGAACATGAGGGGACAGCAGCAGGGACATGTGCAACTTGGAAGGTGAGGACTGGATATCCGGAGGAAGAAATGTCAGTGGAAGGGCAGTGCTGTGGTGCAAGAGGTCACCCAGAGGGAGCTGGATCAGCCCATGGTTTGTGTTCCAAAGAGCAGCCAGTGAGGGTGCAGACACAGCAGTGAAGGTGCAGAAATGCTGGGGTGAGAGCAGGTGGGGAAGCGAGATGGGTGTCTGCAGCCTGCAGGGAAAGAGGGGCAGGGGTAGGACCGTGTAGAACAGCCTGTGGTGGAGATGGCAAAGGGCGCTGGCAAGGCTGGAAGGGACCCACAGAACCCAGGTCTCTGTCCCCTTGGCCATGGCAGTTGTCTCTGCCACTGAGGCCCAGGAGAAGCCATGTTGTCCTCATGGCTCTGGGGCCTCGGTGGCTGCTTGCAGCCCCATGGGGAAACTGGAAGTTGTTGTCCCAGTGTTGTCCTTCCCTGGGCCTTGCACACCCACATCCCACGGTCCCAGGAAGAGCCCTGAGCCGTGTGTGAGGGGCAGAATCCCCCTTCCCATTGCCTGAAGGTCATGGCTTCTCCTTTCTGCTTCAGAAAGAAAACCAGGGGTTTCTCAGCATCAGAGCTGAAGAAAAGATTCAAAGGAGACCTCATGGTGGCTACAGCTTCCTCACAAGGGGAGGAAGAAAGGGAGGCACCAAACTCCTATCTCTAGTGGCCAATGACAGAACCCAAGGGAATGGCAGAAGATGAGCCAGGGGAGGTTCCGCTTGGACATGAAGAAAAGGTTCTTCACCCAGAGGTGATGGACACTGAACAGGCTCCCCAGGGAGGTGTCACGGCCCCAAACTGACAGTGTTCAAGAAGAGACTGGACAACGTCCTCAGACACACAGTGTGAACTGTGGGGTGTCCTGTGCAGGGACAGGAGTTGGACTCCATGATCCTTGTGGATCCTTCCAGCTCAGGACATACTATGACTCTATGAAATACTAGGACAAAAGTCCATGTTTTCATTGTACAGATGAGTTGTAACCATACACATCATGTGCATGTCCACTGTGTGCATGTGGTGAGATGAACCCAAGGGAGCACAAATGCTGTCAGCTATTCCTTGGGGTGCCATAAAGGTCGGTGGGACAGAGATGGTGTTCAGGGGTCTCTTCCAATCTGTGCTATTGTAGGATTCCATGAATCTTTTCCTTGGAGAGCTCTTTCAAGTCAGAACAGACAAAGGAAGAAGAGAAAAATAATAAGAGTCAGAAGCAAAGATGTAAAATGTCCCAGAGTAAATACAGCAGCTCCTCTGAGGAACGTTTCTCCACTCAAACCCTTGATAGGAAATCTATTGGCTAAATTTGATGAAAGCAGCTAAAGTCTACCTGCTCACACACTGGAGCACAAGGAGGGTGATGGCTGGGTACGATGCCATGTGGTCACTTGTGTCTCAGGAACTCATAGTCCAGTAGAAGCCAATGGCTGTGGAGGGGACGGTGAGGTCACTTCTGCCTCTGCAGGGGATAGGCCAACAGCAGGAACATGGCTGGGAAAGGACTGTGAGGTCACCCATACCAGACGAGCAATCGGGCCCAATCAGCTTGGCTTTGTGAAAGGCAGGTCCTGCTGACCACCCTGATCTCCTTCTATGACAAGGTGACCGGCTGAGCAGATGAGGGAAAGTCTGTCGTGGGGAGTGAATGCGCCACCCAGGCTGTGGGTGTTGTGTCCTTAGACTGCAGTAAAGCCTTTGACACTGTATCCCACAGCATCTCCTGGAGAAGCTGCAGCTCATGGCCTGGATGGTGTATCTGCGATGGGTAAAGAACTGGATGGAGGGCCGGGCCCAAAGGGTTCTGGTGAACGGAGCCAAATCCAGTTGGCGGTTGGTCTGGAGTGGTGTTCCCAAGGGTTCAGTACTTGGACCAGTTCTCTTTTATCTCTTTATGAATAATCTGTATGAGGGAATCGAGTACACCCTCAGTAAGTTCGCAGATGACACCAAGTTGGGTGGGAGTGTTGATCTGCTGAAGGGTAGGAAGGCTCTACAGAGGGATCTGGAGCTGCTGGTTCATTAGGCTGAGGCCATTTGTCTGAGGTTTAACACGGCCATGTGCCAGTTCCTGGACTGGGGTCATAACAACTCCCTGTAACACTACAGGCTTGGAGGAGAGTGGCTCGAAAACTGCCTGGTGGAAAAAGACCTGGGGGTGTTGATCGAAAATGACTGAACATGAACCAGCGTGTACCCAGGTGGCCAAAAAGGCCATTGGCCTCCTGGCTTACATCAAGAATAGTGTAGTAAGCAGAACCATGGCAGTAATCATCCCCTTGTACTCGACGATGGTGCGGCCACAACTCGAATCCTCGGTTCAGTTTTGGGCCCGTTGCTACAGGAAAGACCTTGAGGTGCTGCAGTGAGTGCAGGGGAGAGGGACAAGGCTATTGAGGGTCTGGAGCACAAGTCTGGTGAGGAGCAGCTTAGGTACCCAGGCTTGTTATAGCGTGGAGAAAAGGAGACTGAGGGGAGACATTTCTGATCTCTACAACTATCTGAAAAGAGGTTGTAGCACGGAGGGTGTTGTTTTTCTCCTGTGTAGCAAGTGACGGGATGAGATGAAATAGCCTCAGGTTGTGTCAGAGAAGGTTCAGAATTGATATTAGGAAGCATTTCTTCATGGAAAGGGTTGTGAAGCAGTGGAACAGGCTGCCCAAGGAAATGGTTGAGTCACCATTCTTTGTGCCTTAGCACAGCTTCTAGGAGGATCTGTGCCATGATCTTCCCAGGCCCAGGTAAGAGGCTGACAGGTCAGTACTTTTCAGGGTCCTCCTTTCTACAGCAGAGAAACACTGCCACACAGCACAGCTTGGAACATGGAGAATGGACATAAGGAGGAAGAAATGTGACTCAAAGGGTATTACTGTGGCACGAGAAATCATCCAGAAGGAGCATGAGATCAGTCCATGTCCTTGTGTTTCAAGGAACAGAGCATGAGAGTGGAGACACATCAGTCAACGTATGGAAATACCAGGGTGAGAGCAAGGGGAGGAAGCGAGATGGGTGTCTACAGCCTGCAGGAAAACAGAAGCAGCTGTGGGACAGTGTAGGACAACCTGTGGTGGAGATGGCAAAGGGCACTGGCAAGGCTGGATGTCACCAAGATAACCCAAGACTTTGTCCCCTTGGCTGTGGCCATCGCCTCTGCCACCAAGGCCTGTGAGGAGACATGTTGTCCTGAGGCACTGGGGCACCTCATGGCCTCCTTGCACACCCCCAGGAAGGCTGGGAGCTGTCACACCATTGTCCTTCACTCAGCATCACACAGCCCACAGCCCCCTGTCCCAGGAAGAGCCCTGAGCAATGTGTGAGGGACAGGATCTGCCTTCCCAGGGGCTGGGGGTCAGGACTTGGCCTCTCTGCTTCACCCAACAAAACCAGGTTTTTCTCAGCACCTCAGCTGCCTGCACATTTCCCTTTGTTTATCTGCCACCATGGCCTCCAATCCTCTGCTCTAACGAGTCCCTGGGGAGGCTCTGCTGGTACTTGCCCTCAGTGGAACTCATTAATACTTCAAGGTACTTAGTACTTTTTCTTCTGGCTTTGACTTCTGGAAAGGTTTGTGCAATCTCCTCTCAGCACCTGAGTAATGTTCAAGGACTCAGCACCAAATGCACCATGGGGCTGATTACACTGAAGAAAGCTCTAACAAGCCATGTCTCTTCTTGTAATTGTCTTCCAATCTTGTCTAGTTAATTAGAGAGTTTTCTTGGCGTAATTATGGAGAAAGATTTCAAAAAGCTTCTGACAACAATGTCTTTCTATTGTAAAGAGTGTATTTTATTACTTATCAGTTTGGAGAAGAGCTGATTGCAGCATTCTCTCATGTGGATCCAGGGTCTCTCCTAAGGTGGTCTGGACTGGCTGGAGAAGCTGTCCCTTGAGGTCTCACACTGTGTGCACAACCTTGCTCCTCACCTCCCCAACCCCATGGTTTCTCTCATGGCCCCCTGGGCCTTGCATCCCTTTTCCTTACACCAGACTTCTCCCCTGCAGTCTGCAGCTGGATGTGCCGGCTCCTTTGCACCAGCTCCCACCTGCTCTCCTTGGAGACCTGGCTGCACACAGCAAACAGGGGCTTTGCTTTACCTTTGAACAAACAAAATAACACTGATGAGAGTCATGATTAAAAGAAAACACACTCCTCAACTGCACGCCAAGGACAAACTGCCACCACTGAGGTTCACCCTCTCCAAGGCAGAACCATGCAAGAAATGTTGTAGAGAGAAAGGAAATTTAAAAATAAACACAATAAAAGAGTTGGCTAAAGACAGAATTAGACAGACTACTGAAAGACAAGGAAGCTTTTAACTCCTTGAAGGTGAAAGCAGCAACTGGGTTGTTGAGAAGTGTCTGAGTGATCAAACAGTAAGAAGGGAAACCCAGAGAGCAATCGCAAGTGCTTGTGTGCAGATCAGCTGCTGGAAATGGGACTTCAGACATGGTCAGTTTAGTTAGGGCAGGAGGAAATACCTGGAGGATGAGGGAGATCAGATGCACAGATAACAGAGAGAGTGCTGAGAAGGGAAATCTAGTGGAGGATCAGAAGTTGTCCTCTTGCTCTTAATGCACATCCTGAAAAATCTCATTTTGATGTCATGGGAAAACACTGATATTTAAAGGATTCAGAACAAAGAAAGGGGAATTACAACATCAACAGTGTTTGATGCTGAATGTTGCAAGAACATATTTCCAAACAATCCACTGCCATGTCCTGTCAGGGCCACTTTTTACTCTTGGCACAGAGTGAGTCCTGCTGGAAGCTGTTGGAGACTCTTGCTTGATGGAGGAAAGAAGGAGAAAAAGGTTAATTGAACTGTTCTCTGTTTAGATGGCCATGTTGACAGTGATCTCAACAGATCTCTCTATTCTGTCTTTCTACGTGATCATAAGGAAAAAAATACATTTATGTGTTGATAGATCTATAGTAAAATATATAATTGTGTCCAGTTACTCAGCAAAATACATTTCCTACCAGCACTCTCGAAGGAAGGATCTTTATTCTGAGAATTTGCTGTGCCCCAGGTCTCTATGACTTGAGACAGGAATGTGGAGAACAACCAGCAGTGGATGGGGATCAAGTCAGGGGTCAATGGAACTAACACAATCCTTTCCAGTCTATGGGACAGCAGGGGCAGCATCCCAGGAGCTGAGACAGCAGGACGGTGTCACAGGGAGGCCACTCTGCACCATCTTGGAAAGCTCATGGACACTGGGGGGACTCCCTGACCACTGGCAGCTCTCACACAGTGTGTGCACTTTTCAAAATGGCCAATGGGTGAGCAGGGGAACTAAGGGCTGTGCCCCAGAACATGTCCACTGGGACCCCATTTCTGGGTGTCTGGAAGAGAAGGTGACGGGGTTTACCCAGGGCAGGTTCTGCCTGTCCATCCTCTTTGCTTTCTGTGAGGAAAGGACAGGGTTGTGGATGTGGGGAGAACATTGATGGTCTGTTACCTGGAAGTCAGCAAGGCATTTGGCATCATCCCCCACAATATTCTTGTGCCCAAGGCAGTATATTATGGTCTGTGTTAGTGTGTAACAAGACAAGAAAAAGCAATCTGGATGTTTGGGCTTGAAAAGTTGCTATAGACAGTGAGAAACTTTCCAGTCATGAGGGGGTCAAGCACTGGAACCTGTGTCCTAGGAGTGTGCATCCACTCTACCCCAGAAAGTGACCAAGATGTGTCTGGATCAAGCCCTGAGTAATCTGGTCTGTTACCCTGCTTTGAGCAGGAGGTTGGTCAAGAAACCTGCTGAGATCCCTTCCAGCCTGAATGACGCTGTCCTTTTATCCTCTTCATGTTTTCAGTTTAGAGACAGCTTTCAGGTTCTCTCGACCACAGGAATAATTCAGAGAAGGTCCAGGGCTGCTTTACAAGTGCCCTCAAACAGCCCTGACCAAAACTTGTTCATCCCCTTTCATTTACCCCCACCCAGGTTCTTTTTTGCTGTCCTCATGCCCACCTTGTTCATCCTTTCAGAGCAGGTCGTTCAAGAGGTGTCAGCCTCCATGTACAGAGTCTGCACATCAGCCAGGCATCAAAGCCACCACTACAGAAATGTTGAAAAGGCACTTGACCAGCTCCTTGCACACAGGAATCCGAATGTCATGTCTGCTGAGATGGCAGCAAACACCCAAACTGTAAGTGAAGGATATGTGAGGATTTTTTGGGTATCCTGGCTTGTCTGCTGACCCGTGTGGTGCTTCAGGCTGTGAAGAGAATCAAAACCAGCCATTTGACTGGGGTAGTTCCATTTTACACGTGGCAGATGAAGGGAGCTCAGAACTCCAGACTCTGCTGCACAGCTGGGACTGCAGAGACTGGAAATGCAGGTGACAGTGTGTGTCAGTGCACACCACATAAAGATTCTGGCTTCCTTGGTGCCTTTGCACTGACCTGGGATCTGTTCCTTGGCCACCTTGCTCTCAAGAAGGCAATATTCTCCTATGCCACCTCCACCTCAAACACGGAAAAGCAAAAAAAAACCCAAAAGTTATGAAAGAAGCATGATTTGGGGCTAATTCTGTCCAGGAGGTGTATTTTTAAAATCATTTTTAAAAGGAAAAAAAGGGAAAAAAAAAAAGGAAAAAAAAAAGGAGAAAAGTTACGAAAGATGCGTGATTTTGTGTTATTTGTGCCCAAGAGGTGTAGTCTTTACATGATTAAAAAGAAAAATATGGGAGAGAAAAAGCATTGTTCTAAGAACTTCTTTCAAGACACAACTACTGAGGTGTAGTAGATTTTTAGAAAAGCAAGAATGACTGCTAGGAATGAACTTAAAGAGCTTCAGTTTATCATCATCATCAGTGAGAACAAGGAGTTCCCTGTTTCTGTTACTAGTGACAGTACCACTGTTCAAAAACATCCTTCAGAGCATCTCCATTTTTCCTGGGCTCCAAAGCTCAGCCTGCTCAGATTTTGAAAGGATTGCTTCAAACCCCTGTGACCCAAATCTCTACAACTGCCTCTCCTCAACAGCCTTTTACCCCAGGAAGGGGAAAACTGCCAATGCAGGCACCAAACCAGTGCCCAGCCTGCCTGGAGAGCCAGGACAGTTGTGCCACACAACAGCAGCCTCTGAGGGAAGCTGAAGGTGATGGAACTGAAATGGTTCCAACCCAAATCATAGAATCATAGCATCATTTATGCTGGAAAAGACCCTTAAGAACATGGCGTCCAATCGTACATCAAACACTGATAACTCCACCACTAAATCATATCCCTCAGTGCCACATCTCCATGTGTTTTAAACACCTCCAGCAATGGATGCTCCAGTCCTGAGCTGTCAGGACACCATTGGCTGCAGTTGGACATAAGATACTGGTCATGACTGAGAGTTCAGCCCTCGCTGGCAGAATGTCTCACACCCTCACTGAGGAGGGCAGGGGGCTGGGAGATAGGAGCACGTTTCAGTTTCCAGATCCCAGCACAGAGCCCAAACCATCCTGCCCTTGAACTCTGGCGTCCCATTTCCTGAGATGCAAAGCTGGTGGCCTTCTGTGGATAATCATGTCAAAAGGCATGAATAATCCTTCAAGTGTTTGTGTAATTTCTCTAGGAATGTCAGTTTTTAAAGAAAAATAAAACTTTAATATGCTTATATTTAAATATCTGTGAAATAGTAACCTGCATCTGTGGAAGTCCCTCTGGCAATATCAATTAAATAGGTATTGGCACTATAAGACTTCAAACCTCATCCACAAGCACACATCTAAGTGGTTCAGATGCAGGGTGGTCTGGCAAACGTCACCCTTTGTGTCCCCAGGTGCATGGACACTGCTCATGTGCCTCTGCAGAGAGTGACAGGAGCTGGATCCCCTTCTCGGGACAGACTCCTTCCAGGAGAGACACAGACACAGGGGGAACTCATCAGGTCGTTACGGCATTTCCCTCGGCATCAGTTTTGACACATTGGGTGCTGTCCTGTGACTGCCCTTTCTGCACAAATGATCATAAAAAGACAACCATTTAGTAAGACATGGTCATAAAGGGTCTGTTATGGACAAGAGAGCTCACCATGAACTCTGGAGAGAGTGAGGAAGTTTATAACAAGCACCATGAAGAACCAAGAAGCTCAAGGCCTCTTCTGAAGAGCGGGAGGCCCTGAGCAACCATGATAGGCCATGTGTAGGTGTGGGAGAGGGTCAGGGAATGTCAGGGAGAAGCAATGAGATGGCTGATGGCTTCAGTGAACTCTTCCAGCCATGTCTGAGCCCAGAAATGGAAAGCAGTTGATGTCTGCAGGTGGAGGAGGAACAGGAGGAAGAATTTCCTGGGAATATGGAAGGAAGAAAGGCCTCTCTTGGGTTAATCTTATATGGCAGTGACATTTCCATCCTGTGGGCATGGCTGTGCCTGGGAGGTGGGGAATGGCTGCTGCTGGGGTGTTTGTGCTCAGTCATGGCCCCTGAGCTGGCCCTGCTCTGCTCCTCTCTTACACTGCCCACACTTGGATGCTTCTCAGGAATCATTCATGAGCCTGGTGGATGCAAGAACCTTCTGGAGTGATGGGTATGGAACCAAACAGAGGATTCAAGCAAGTTTGGGACTGGGACATTGAGGTGATTGGTGACCATTGCCAGGCATATGAAAGAAGCTGGATGAGTTGTGAGGAACTCACAGGCACTTACAACTTCACAGAAAACCAGAGCCTTGCAGTTAAAGCAACAGCAATTGACATAAAACCCACCCACAAAATACAAAACACACTGACCACAGGAAAAGCCTTGAAAAACATTGGAGAAAAGTCTACCAGGTCCCAGGGATCAGGGCTCAGCCATTCTGGTGATCAACAAGCATCAAGGGCTGACATGGCATCAGAGCCACCTCCACATGGCCCTCACCACCTGTAACCAGTGTCTCCAAGTCTTTCCTTGACCAGCCTCCAGGGACAGGGACCTGCACTGGTTGTTTCCTTCACAGCTGTGTCAGTGATGGCCCTTCGTGGGGTCCCAAACACCCTCAGAAACTTGGGGTTTGCTTCTGCCTTTCAGTTCATGAAAGGTTTGTTCATTGTTTCAGTAGCTGCAGTTCAGGATCATGGCAGCAGAGGGCTCATGAACATCGAAAATGCTCTTACAAGGCAAGGCTCTGTGCAGCATTTTCCTAAAGGTTTCAAGTCTGGTGTGGATGATTAGAGAGATTTCAGGAATAGCCATACAGAGAGCATTAAAATAAAATAAAGCCACATTTCTCCTGTTTCCTTCCCTGCTCACCCTTCCCTCCCTTTCCAGAGCAGGTGGTCTCAGCAGTTTCATGTTCATATTGTTCTGGAGCGTCTCCTGATAAAGACTGAATATAATCAAAAAGTGGGTGCCTAAATCACCATGTGAGTGAGGAGACAGGCCAGGACACCTCAAGAGGAGTCACACTCCTCTGGACCAGAAGGTGTTCCTGGGAATCTCAGGTGACACAGCACAGTGATACTTGTGTTCAAGGACCTGGTCAAATGACCCATCTCCTGTTCTGTAATGGTGTCTGAGTTTGTTCAGGTCAGCCCTGACTTGAGCCCAATCCACTCCTGGGTGTTCTCCTTTAGGAATAAAGTCCCAGGAAACCTTGCTGAAAAAGATGGAGGCAAAGAAGCCATGAAGAACCTCAGTCCTGTCTGATTCTACTCTTACGAAGTTCAGTAGCAGACCCATGATCTAGACAGGGTGTCTGTTCTTTTACTGCAAATGAAGCAATGTCAGCTCGTCTTGCTGCCCTCAGACTCCCATTCAAGAATCAAGCCCAGGGAATCTTTGCCATTATTCCTACATCCATGATATAAATTTCTTCTTTTGCAGCTTCCCCTGTTCCCACCTCCTGTGTGCTGCCTTTTTGCCCTGGAGCTCCATCAATTCAGACAAGCACCCTCAATGACATAAATACTTCTTTTCATGAGCACTTGCAGAGAAAATTCTTTGCTTGGAGCAGGCTGCCCTGTAAGTCTGATCAGATTTCCTGAGCTCCTTCACCCTTCAGACCTACTTCCTACTTCCAGACCTACTTCCTACTTTGCCCACCATTCCCCAGTATGTCAAAGTCTTCTCCTCTGGAGCCCACCAGCCTGTGCTCTGCTGCTGGCCTTCCTCCCTCCTCTCTGGTGTCTGGGACCCCCTGTGTCCTGGTCACAACAGCCAAGGTGGACACTGATGTTGACATCCCTCACCAGCTCTTCCTTCTTCATTCCATACCAGATCTAGGCGAGCATCTCTCTTCTTGGCCCACCAGGCAGACATCTTCATATGTTGGCCCAAGATCGTTTGAACTGGTGGCACCTGCAGCTTTGCCTGGCCAGGTAATGTCAAGGAAACTAAAGTTCCCCATAGGAACCTGCTAATTGACTGGAGACATCCTAAGGCTGCTGACAGAAGATGTTTTCCATTTCTTCTCTATGATCAAGTAGTTTGTAACATCTAGCAGGATTTACATGGCGAAGTCTTAGAACTGGGGTGGGTGTGGATGTGCCACAGTTCCACCTCTCTGAGAAGATAACAGGAGTTTGACCAACGTCAGACAGAGCCCATTTCGGCTGGCTCCAAGATGGACCCACTCCTTGCCAAATCTGAGCCACTCAGTGATGCTGGCAGCACCGCTGGGATATTGTATTTGAGAAAGGGTAAAAAACGCTGCACAACAGCAGGTGGGATAGAGGAGGGAGGAAATGTGAGAGAAAAGCACTGCAGACACCAAGGTCATATCCCATAGGACCCAAGCAGGTCCCTCAGCAGGCCAAAGCTTGCTCTCCTGAAATCCTGCTCTTGGCCTTGTGATCATCTCCCAGGAGCCTCAGCTCCCCTTTCCCATCCCTGACTGTTCCATCCTGATCAACTCTTTGTGGTTTGTAAGTGTGAAGTCCCACAGGGCACCTCACCTCACTGACTCCTCAGTCACCCGTGTCAGGAAGATGTTGTCAATGAGCTCCAACCCCTCATGGATGGCTGGTACCTTGCAGATACTGGATATCTCAGGTCTGATACGAGGACACCGCCCTGACAACATGATGCTTCTTTCATTTGTCTTGAAGGAGGCCTCATGTATTTTCTCTTCCTCATCAGTGAGTCAGTAGCTGATGTCCAGTCACCACAACATTGCCCATGTTGTTCTGCCCTCTCATGCTGACTCCTCAACCTTCAGCTGATATTGTCTGTCCCCAGGCTGAATTTCATGCATTCCTGCTGTTCTCTCACAAGAGGAGAATCTACCCCTGTGAGTCCAGATCTCTGACATTGTGAGTAACAGACCCCCAAGACCCCACAGTTTCTCCAGGAGATGGTATTTGTAGTGTCCTGTAGCTCCTTATCCTGTTATCTTAGGAGAGAAACCCTTATCAGGATAAACCATCTGCATGAAAACATTAACAGCTGAGCAAATGGAGCTTCAGTCCAGGGAGAGTCCAGACCCTGTGAATATCTGGTATTCAACCAGCAGAAAGCTCTGAAGTTGTACAAAGAGAAGTTACCAGTGCTGTATCAGGGTGGGACAATAACCCCATCCATCAGGACAGAGCAGGACCTGACACGCTGAGCAGTGACCCTGAGGAGAAGGGCCTGGGCACTCCAAGGTCCCCACACCAGCCCGTGGTGCACGCTCACCATGAACAAGGCAGCTGCACACGGGGTTGCATGAGGAGGAGCGTGGGGACCCAGACACCTGGAGTTCTCATCCCATTCGGTTCAGCACTGGTGTGACCCCACACACACGGGGGTGTGCCAGTGTGCGGCTTCCCAGTTTGGAGAAGCAGGGAGGAACTGGAGAGTGCAGGGCTCTGCCAAGGCAGGTTCAGCACCTTGTGCACATGGTGTGGGATGATGAGGGACCTGGGCGGCTTTGACCCAGCAGCGCTGGGGAGGCTGCAGCAGTGGAGGAGTAGCCTGAGAGTGCTTGAAGGGTGGTTTCAGAGGTGGTGGAGGTTTTCTTCCTAGTGGGAAAGAGCATGGGAAAGAAATAATGGCACAAAGTGCAGCTGGAGAGGTCCAGGCTGGAGATGAGCAGAAAGGAATGTGACTGGAAGGGCAGTGCTGTGGTGGAGCAGGTCAGCAGAGGGAGTCTGCATCAGCCCAAGGCTTTGTGCTTCAAGGAACAGCTGGGGAGGATGCAGAGATCTCAGCAAAGGGAGGAAGATGCTCAGACAAGAGCAAGGTGGGGCAGCAGGGGGGATGTCTGCAGCCTGCAGGGAAAGAGGTGCAGGGGATGCCACAGCACAGGACAGGCTGTGGTGGAGATGATCACGGGATGTAAAGAGGTTGAAAGCCCCCAACAGACATGACCTCCTTCTCCCCTTGGCTATGGCTGTTGTCTGCACCTCTGATGCCTGTGAGGAGACACCTTGTCCTTCCAGCACAGGGGCCTCATGGCCTCCTTGTCCCCAGCCAGGAACCTGGGAGGTGTGGGACCGTAGTCCTGCCCTTGGCCTTGCACAGCCCCACATCACACTGTCCAGGAAGGGTACTGGGCAACATTGATGGACAGGATCTGCCTTCCCAGGGCTGGGGGTCAGGGCTTGTCCCTTTGATTAATAAAACACACACAGGTTTACTCAGCATCTAAGAGAACTTCACCTTGCTTTTCCTGACCTGTTGTCACTGCATCCCGTTTTCTTCTCTAACCAGACCCTGGGGTCTGTTCCTCAGTAGTGTCCCTCAGTGGGACTCATTAACATTGCAAGAAACTTTGGAGTTTGAATCTGACTTCTTGAGAGGTTTCATCAGCTTCCCCTCAGGGTCTGAGGTTCATGGACTCAGCACCAAACCCACCAGAAGGGTCGTTAAAGTGTCTTGGGCTTCTCCTGTGCTGCTGAGCTGGGCTGGGCTCCTGGGACAGAGGGAGCTCCTGGCAAGCGGCAGCGCTGCAGAGAGACAGCTCTGCCCAGGAGCAGCTCCTCTGCACACGCAGCAGGGCTGAGGGCTCTGCCTGGGGATCTCAGGGAGACGAGCAAGGCAGAGAGAGATTAAAGGTGGTCAGGATTGGGAGGATGACTGAGAGCTCACTGGAGGAGAAACCTTTGCAGCCCTTGCCATGGTAAGTCTCTGGGTGCAGGGCAATGCAGCTGTAGCTCCTGGAGGCATCTCCTAAAACTGGCACGGGCACAGCTGGTGGCATCTGTAAGGAAGGGGATCTTTTTCAGCAACTTCAAAAATCTGAGAAGCAAGTTGTGCACCCAGGGGTTCCCAGGGCTGTCCTGCAGAGCAGGGTCCCTGCACCCCAGGGCTGTGCCAGGGCAGGGACTCTGCCGCCTGCCAGGGTCAGCGCTCAGCCTGCCGGGGAGATCCCATGGCAGCAGCTGTGGGTGGAAGGAGCGACCCCCAGCAGGGCAGGCAGGGACCTTGTGGGCTTGAAGGGTGCTGTGTGGGTCAGGGCTGCTCAGAGCTCCAGATCAACCGCACAGACATGACAGAGGGTTCTTCTGAACAACGACATCAAGAGAGGAACAGCTGCAAGGGAAGGAGTCTGTGCTTTCAGTTTTCCACTCTTGGTTGGCCGGGTGTGCTGTGGGAGGTGGGGATTTATTTCTCTGCTTTGGAGAGGACACTGAGACCCCAGTTCTCGTTAGGACTTGTCTGAGCTGCTCCTGAGCCCCTGCACACACAGAGCTGCCCCTGGGCAGTGCCAGGAGGTGTGAGCAGGGCAGAGCTGAGCACACAGCGGGTGGGACAGGGTCTGTGACACTGACAGGGAGCAGATCCAGGGACAGAGACACAGCTGCAGGCAGCACAGACATGGGCAGGAAGAGTTAACTGCTACCAGAAATGCTGGGGACAGGATTTAGGAACTTCTGTCACATCCTCCCGAGTGCAGACACATTTCCCAGTGCAACCCCTGGTCTCCTCTCCTCCCCAGCAGAGCTTCTGCCCCAAAGCCATGGGGTCCAGGTCACGAGTCTCCACCTCAGCAGCTGGACCTCCAGGTGAAGGGTTCCTGGAACGTGGTACACAAAAAGGTGATAAAACTACTTGCTCTACAGTGTCATTAAGTAAGTGGCAGCAGCACAGTCGGGTAAGGAGAAGGTTCCACAGCATGCCCGTCTACCTTTCTGTCCTTGCTTTCTTTTTTCTGGTAGCACTGCAATGTCCTTCCCTGTTTCTTTACCTGTCCCTGGTGCTCTTGCTCTGTGGGGTTGGGGTGGCAGTATGGGTCAGTTTTTGTTCTGACACCAGCTCAGCAGATCTTGCCCCAGAACTGTGTTCATGGAAACGAGATGCCCAAGCTGCCCAAGCTTAAACTGTAATGAACTGGTTTTATTCAGTTGGTAGAAACAGAATGAGCAGAAACATCCCTCCATCAGGGAGTGGGTTTTCCATGAGAAACCGCCTGTTTATTTTCCTCAGAGAAGTCTCCCCTAACTTGTCACTGTCATTTCCTCCTTGCACAGGTCCTCATGCCTACAGGCAGCAAATGTCCAACAGCAGCTCCATCACCCAGTTCCTCCTCCTGGCGTTCACAGACACACGGGAGCTGCAGCTCTTGCACTTCTGGCTCTTCCTGGGCATCTACCTGGCTGCCCTCCTGGGCAACGGCCTCATCATCACCACCATAGCCTGGGACCAGCACCTCCACACCCCCATGTACTTCTTCCTGCTCAACCTCGCCCTCCTTGACCTCGGCTCCATCTCCATCACTGTCCCCAAGTCCATGGCCAACTCTCTGTGGGATACCATGGTCATTTCCTATGCAGGGTGTGCTGCACAACTCTTTCTGTTTGTCTTTTTAGCTTCAGCAGAGTTTTATCTTCTCACTGTCATGTCCTACGACCGCTACGTTGCCATCTGCAAACCCCTGCACTACGGGACCCTCCTGGGCAGCAGAGTTTGTGTCCACATGGCAGCATCTGCCTGGGCCACTGGGTTTCTCAACGCTCTGCTGCACACGGCCAATACATTTTCACTGCCACTGTGCAAGGGCAATGCCCTGGACCAGTTCTTCTGTGAAGTCCCCCAGATCCTCAAGCTCTCCTGCTCACACTCCAATCTCAGGGAACTTGGGCTGCTTTTGGTTAGTGCCTGTTTATTTTCTATGTGTTTCATTTTCATTTTACTGTCCTATGTGCAGATCTTGAGGGCCGTGCTGAGGATCCCCTCTGAGCAGGGACGGCACAAAGCCTTTTCCACCTGCCTCCCTCACCTGGCCGTGGTCTCCCTGTTCATCAGCACTGGTGTGTTTGCCTACCTGAAACCCCCTTCCATTTCCTCCCCATCCCTGGACCTGGTGGTGTCTGTTCTGTACTCGGTGGTGCCTCCAGCAGTGAATCCCCTCATCTACAGCATGAGGAACCAGGAGCTCAAGGATGCCCTGTGGAAACTGATGACTGGATTTCTTCTGAACCTATAAACTGTCTCTGTCTTCTTCTACATAAGAAGACATTCTCATTGCAGGTTCATCCTGTGTGCAGTATTGTTTGTCTCTAGTTGTGATTTTTTTTTTTTTAATGATAATATTTTTATTCCCTTTATAATTCACTGCCTGTTTTTCACTTCTCAGTGAGTGGCTGTGTCAATGTGGAATCGTGTTCTCTCTGTTTAAGCAAAATAAAGGGTCCTTCACCAGTATTTTTACTGACATTCTTTTTCCAAGACCTTTCTGGAGCTTTAGTGATAGTTCCCGTGTGCATGGGTGGAAGGGAAAAGAGTCCAGCCTGGCAGCCCTGCCAGGGAGCACCAGTGCTTGTTCTTCCAGAGCTGTTCTGGTTCCACTCCCACACTCTCCTTCTCATCCCTTGTGTTGGTGCAAGGCCTGAGTGCTCTGGCAGCTTGGTCTCCGTCCTGCTGTGTGTCAGTGCTGTGAGCGCAGGCAGGGACAGGCAATGGGCACTGCTGTGACAGAGCTGGCCTTTCTAAAAGTACTTGTATAAAGAACAGTCATCTTCTTAGGGCAGTGTCAGAAGACTTAGATCTTCCTGAAATTTCTGTCAAGAACATGCCCGCAAAAGTGGCTCACAGATGAAACACGAGTGTACAGCTGATCAGTGTGTGTGTGCAGGGCTGGTACAGCAGTGTCCTCTCACAGCCAGGCCTCCTGCCAGAGACCTGCAGGACCAGCAGAGCAGGGGCTGGGCTGTGCCCCTGTGCCCTGGACACCCCTCAGAAGGAGCCTCAGGACAATCATCATGGACTGGGCCCTCACAACCACCGTTTCCAGCACTGGCCTCTCACCCACAGAGGTTGTTCTTCCCTCCACAGAGGGACACTGAATGAGTAGTTCAGCAGTCCGTGTTTGCTTTGTACAGATGTCAAGGTTTTGATCGTGGGGTGACAACTGTGGCAGATGTAGCGTTAGCCCCCTGTCCTCTCCCTTCCTTCTTCAGCCCCCTCCTCTCCCCACTTCCCACTAAGGACAGGTGATCAGGAGAGAAATGAGGACAGAGAGAAGACAGTTGGAAAAAAATAAAAATGTGTTACTAATGCTACTAATAAAAATAGAGAAAACAATACAAAATATACAAAACCAATCTTTAAAGTCTCAGCAACTGTTCAGGTAGATGAAGGGCTGGCAGCCGACGTCCTGGACTGGACTCTGCAGCTGACCGCAGTTGGATTCAGTCTGTCACTGGCCTCAGTTCACAAGGATTACTAGCAAGGTCCTCTCCTAATGTCGGCCATAAGCAAAAGGGATGAGATCCTCGTGATTTCCCACTTTTATATGAAGTATTCAAATGAATGGGATGTTATATTCTGTTGGTCAGTTTCTGGTCACTTGTTTCACAGAGTCACAGAATGTCAGGGGTTGATGGGACCTGGAAAACTCATCCAGTGCAATCCCCCCATGGAGCAGGAACACCCAGATGAGGTTACACAGGAAGGTGTCCAGGCGGGTTTGAATGTCTGCAGAGAAGGAGACTCCACAACCTCCCTGGGCAGCCTGGGCCAGGCTCTGCCACCCTCACCATGAAGAAGTTTCTTCTCAAATTCAAGTGGAACCTCTTGTGTTCCAGTTTGTACCCATTACCCCTTGTCCTATCTTTGGTTGTCCCCAAGAAGAGCCTGGCTCCATCCTCGTGACACTCACCCTTTATATATTTGTAAACATTAATAAGATCACCTCTCAGTCTCCTCTTCTCCAGCTCCAGAGCCCCAGCTCCCTCAGCCTTTCCTCACACGGGAGATGCTCCACTCCCTCCAGCATCTTGGTGGCTGCGCTGGACTCTCTCCAGCAGTTCCCTGTCCTTCTGGAACTGAGGGGCCCAGAACAGGACACAATATTCCAGGTGTGGTCTCCCCAGGGCGGAGCAGAGGGGCAGGAAAACCTCTCTGACCTACTAACCACCCCTCTTCTAATCCACCCGAGGTACCATTGGCCCTCCTGGCCACAAGGGCCCAGTGCTGGCTCATGGTCATCCTGCTGTCCCCAGAACCCCCAGGTCCCTTTCCCCTACACTGTTCTCTAATAGGTCATTCCCCAACTTATACTGGAACCTGGGGTTGTTCCTGCCCAGATTCAAGACTCTACACTTGCCCTTGTTATATTCCGTTAGATTTTTCCCTGCCCAACTCTCCAACCTGTCCAGGTCTCTGATGGCAGCACAGCTTCCAGTGTCACCACTCCTCCCAGCTTGGTGTCACCAGCAAACTTGCTGATAGTGCACTCTATTCCCTCAGTTTCTCGTTGCTCCTCTCGCAAGATGTACATCCGTCCTTATCAGTGACCTCACATTCCATTGCTATGTTAACCAGAACATGTAACTGATTTTCCAGGAAAATGCAGTTAATATGAAGCTTTAGCTGACAGGCAAATTCACTAAAAGAGAAACTTGTTTTAAACAAAACCAGGACAACAGATGAGAAGTGAGCATGTACATGAGGTGACATGAACACAAGCGAGCACAAACATCACCAGCTATTCTTTGCCTGTGGCACAGACAAGGTCTTGAACTCACTTCATGTTGGGAGGAACATCCCATAGGAAATCACCTGAATGCAACAGTTATACTTCCTTGAACTGAGGTCCCGTGTCCATTCCTCATGACATGGGACATGGGTGACACACCAGAGGCCTGAGGTGTCTCCTGTCCTTTGGGAGTGGCAACAGGAGACCAGTGCCCCTGTGTGTAAAAGGGACTGACTCTGTCTCTGAACATCCCTGGGTGCATAAGAAGTCCATGAGGCCAGCTCAGATGTGGACACCTGACAGACACTGACATTTCTGTGTGTGACTCCAGGAACAAAGCCCACATGCCCAATGAGATTCATCTCGGCTACCTTAGGATCCTTGCAAGTGCTCCAGTCTGCTACCTCACTATTGTCCATTATTCTGGATTGTGATCTCATAAGAACCAGGGTAATCAGAGAGGTTCTGGGGTCCTTGGAAAAGGCAAATATCAAAGCCATGTTCAAAGGCCGGAACAAGTATTGGGAGAATTGCAGGTTGGTCAGCCTGCCTCTGTCCCTGGGAATGGGAATGGACACATCCTCCTGCAGAGTGGGATTTCAGCTCTTCTGAGGGTGAAGCAAAGCTAGGGGGAGGCCTTAAACAAACTCCCTTGGTTCAGCGGCCTTGAGCGGGAGAGTGAAACAAAATGAGTGAGACAAGGGCTCTCTTCAACCAAGGTGAAGAAGCGGGATGGGTGTCTACAGCCTGTAGGGAAAGAGAAGAAGGTGTAGGACTGAGTAGAACACGCTTCAGTCTTGGTCAGGTCCTGGTCTATAAGGAGGGGGATGGATGGGTGTGGTATTATGAGGTCAGCTGTGTCTCAGACACTCATAATTCAGTCAGAATCGTGGGGCTGTGAAGGAGACTGCGGAGTCATTTCTGTCTCTGGAGGTGACAGCCCAGGAGCAGGGACATGGCTGGGAAAGAACCTCTGCCTAAGTGCCCACAGGCCCTACCCAGGAAGAGGCCTTGGGGATGGGTTGTCATGTCCATCCCACCTGAGAACATGATGGGACAGCAGCAGGAACATGGTCGTGTCTGTCAGAGAAGCTGAAAGGCCAGCATCACTCATGGGATTTAGAAGACCATGGTGAGGTTACTTCTCTCTGGTGAGGTAAAAGACTACAAGAAGCCTAACGGATTGGGTTCCCTGCATGAAGGGCAGTTTCTGAGGTGGCTGAACTTTCCTTTGTAGAGGGAAAAAGAAGAAGAGGCAAAAAAAAAAAAAGTTCAATTTGGAAGGTTCCTTGTGGATATTGGGACGAAGAAATGTCAGTGGAAGGGCAGTGCTGTGGTGCAAGAGGTCACCCAGAGGGAGCTGGATCAGCCCATGGTTTGTGTTCCAAAGAGCAGCCAGTGAGGGTGCAGACACAGCAGTGAAGGTGCAGAAATGCTGGGGTGAGAGCAGGTGGGGAAGCGAGATGGGTGTCTGCAGCCTGCAGGGAAAGAGGGGCAGGGGTAGGACCGTGTAGAACAGCCTGTGGTGGAGATGGCAAAGGGCGCTGGCAAGGCTGGAAGGGATCCACAGAACCCAGGTCTCTGTCCCCTTGGCCATGGCAGTTGTCTCTGCCACTGAGGCCCAGGAGAAGCCATGTTGTCCTCATGGCACTGGGGCCTTGTTGCCTCCTTGCAGCCCCTTGGGGAACCTGGAAGTTGTTGTCCCAGTGTTGTCCTTCCCTCGGCCTTGCACACCCACATCCCACGGTCCAAGGAAGAGCCCTGAGCTGTGTGTGAGGGCCAGGATCCCCCTTCCCATTGCCTGCAGGTCATGGCTTCTCCTTTCTGCTTGAAAAAGCAAATCAAGGGGTTTCTCAGCATCAGAGCTGAAGAAAAGACTAAAAGGAGACCTCACGGTGGCTACAGCTTCCTCACGAGGGGAGAAGGAAGGGAAGGTACTGATCTCTTCTCTCTGGTGACCAATGACAGAACACAAGGGAATGGCAGAAGGTGTGCCAGGGGAGGGTCAGTTGGACATGAGGAAAAGGTTCTCCACCCAGAGGTGATGGACACTGAACAGGCTCCCAGAGAGGTGTCACGGCCCCAACCTGACAGTGTTCAAGAAGAGACTGGACAACGTCCTCAGACACACGCAGTGACCTGTGGGGTGTCCTGTGCAGGGACAGGAGTTGGACTCCATGATCCTTGTGGATCCTTCCAACTCAGGACATACTATGACTCTATGAAATCCTAGGACAAAAGTCCATGTTTTCATTGTACAGATGAGATGTAACCATACACATCATGTGCATGTCCACTGTGTGCATGTGGTGAGATGAACCCAAGGGAGCACAAATGCTGTCAGCTCTTCCTTGGGGTGCCATAAAGGTCAGTGGGACAGAGATGGTGTTCAGGGGTCTCTTCCAACCTGCGATATTGTAGGATTCCATGAATCTTTTCCTTGGAGAGCTCTATCAAGAGAGATATAAAATGCCCCAGAGTAAATACAGCAGCTCCTCTGAGGAACGTTTCTCCACTCAAACCCTTGATAGGAAATCTATTGGATACATTTGATGAAAGCAGCTCAGTTTGATCTGCTCACACGCTGGACCACAAGGAGGGTGATGGCTGGGTACGATGCCATGTGGTCACTCGTGTCTCGGGAGCTCATAGTCCAGTAGAAGCCAATGGTTGTGGAGGGGACTGTGAGGTCACTTCTGCCTCTGCAGGGGACAGGCCAACAGCAGGAACATGGCTGGGAAAGGACTGTGAGGTCACACATACGAGACCAGCAATCGGGCCCAGTCAGCATGGGGGTGTGAAAGGCAGGTCCTGCTTGACCAGCCTGATCTCCTTCTATGACAAGGTGACCGGCTGAGCAGATGAGGGAAAGTCTGTGGTGGGGAGTGAATCCGCCACACAGGCTGTGGGTGTTGTGTCCTTAGACTGCAGTAAAGCCTTTGACACCGTATCCCACAGCATCTCCTGGAGAAGCTGCAGCTCCTGGCCTGGATGGTGTATCTGCGATGGGTAAAGAACTGGTTGGAAGGCATTTTGTCCCCTGGAACCATTTGTTCCCTTCCTGTTCACATGGGCATCCCATGAATGCATCACTGCTCTCCTCCAGTGTAGACAGGCACAAGGCCTTCTCGACCTGGGCCTCAAACCAATGCCACTGGTTTCTCCAGCACCCTCATCCTTGACTGTGGGATGTCCAGAACAGCCCTCCCAAGACAGTTTGACAAAGCCTTTTTTCTGCACCATCCCCACATCCCTGCTCAATCCCCTCATGTACAGTTCAAGGACCAGAATGTTTGCATGTAAGTGGAGCATTGAGAAAAATGGTCAGGAAAGCTTTGAAGTGCACAGGGAGCCCATCAACATGTTGGCCTGCTGCTCTCTTCTGAACAGGCCCAGAAGACCTGGACAGGATTTGCTGTGTCCCAGAAATTCACCTGGAAGGTTGGGATATGGAGAAAAGGTTTGGTCTGGGAAGGGACAGACAGGTGCTGGTGGAACTGGCTGGTGTGACCGTGAGACATCTCTCCAACACCTCAGAAAAGTCCTGGCTCTCAGGGAGGTTGCATGGTCCTTTGAGAAAGAAAATATCAAAAATGACTTGTCATAGAATCAGAGAATAATTGTGGTTGGAAGAGACCCTTAAGATCATCATTCCAAACATAACCTAAATCTGGCACTAAAACATGTCCCTCAGAGCATCATCTATCTGTCTTTTAAACACCTTCAGTGATGATGACTTCACAACCTCACTGAGCAGTCTGTTCCGTTGCTTCTAAATCCTTTCCCCTCAGAATTTTTTCTTAATATCCAATCTAAATCTTCCTGTGTGCAACTGAAGGCTATTTCCTCTTGTTCTATCACTTGCTACTTTGGAGAAGAGACCAACACCCACCATGATGAAACCTCCTTTCAGGCAGTTGTGGACAGTGACAAGGTCTCCCCTCAGCCTCCTTTCGTCAAGGCCGAACAGCCCCAGCTCCCTCAACCTCTCCTCATAAGTCTGGTGCTCCAGACCCTTCACCAGCCTTGTCACCCTCCTCTGAACTCTCTCCAGCACCTCAATGTCTTCCTTGCCATGAGGGGCCTAAAACTGACCCCAGGATTCAAGGTGCAGCCTCACCAGTGCCCAGTACAAAGGGATGATCACTTCTTTAGTCCTGCTAAAGCTCGGATTGGATCAAGGCTTGAACACCTTGGTGTGACCCAGTTGGTGACAGGTTGGACTGCAGACTCCTGAGGTCCCTTCAACCTCAGTTCTCTTATGGTCCCATTGTGATGTTGGGCTCTGTTTCTAACTGGAGCAGAGCAGACAATGATGGGGCAGGATCCACCTGTGCTGTAGGTGACCATCAAACCAACATCTCAGCCACTGAACCAGCCAACACCTCAGTGTGACTCGCTCTGGGCAAAGTGTGAGGAGTCCTCAGCAGGGAAGGTTCAGAGAGCATGGGGCGCTATGTAAGACACAAAATGATCTTGGCTTCTTGCTTGTAAGCTCATTGTATGTCAGCTAATGTCAATGAAATTTAAAATAAGAAGAACTGAAGACAAAGATCCAAAGCAAAGGAAGATGTCAACATACTTCTTATTTATTTATTTATTTATTTATTTATTTATTTATTTATTCATTCATTCATTCATTCATTCATTCATTCATTCATTCACTCATTCATTTAAGAGCCTTTCTAGGAGAGTTACTTTTCTTTGAAAGAGTTTTCCAGAACTGGGCATGGATTTAGGACACAAATGTCTTCAGCTCCAGGGACACAAACACCTGGTGCCAGTGTAGGTGCCCCAGGAACCTCTGCCCAGGCTCCACCTGCATTGCAAGGTGCTCTGGTCTCCCCAGGTCCTGTGTGATAGATGCCAGTCCCTGGCAGGCACCTCAGGTACATTGGGGCCCCTAAAATAGCACTGTCTGTTTATGGTGGGACAACAGATGACTGATGTCTGCCTTGAAAGGTGCACTTCTTTGTTGTTCTTTTTTGGTTTTCGGTGGGTTTTTGGGGGGTTTGTTTGTTTGTGTGCGTTCTGTTTTTGTTTCTGTTTGGTGGTGGTTTTTTATGTTTTTTGTGAGTTTTTTTGTGTGTGGTTTTTTTGGTGTGATTTTTGGTTTTTGTTTTGGATTTTTTTACATATTAAAACAAACAAAGAAAAAAAAAACCAAAAAGTGAATTAATGGGAAGTGTACTAAGAGCAGGAGAAGAGATATTGGTCTTCCCCTGTACTTCTATTACCAACACTCTATTATTTCACCTCCCTTGTCATTCAGTTCCCCCCTCTCCTGATTCAATGTCCCTGTCAAAGCACAACTTTCCAGCACTGTCTGGATGTTTGCCCTTCCCAGTGCTCTCAGGTTTCTCCTCCACTTGCTCTTTGGTCATTCAGTTTCTCTCAACTGTCTGGTTTCCGCTTCGAGCTTCAGGGAGTTACGAACTTGCCCCATTCTTTAGAGCTCTAATTAACATGGCAGACAACATGTTCATTGTGTTTATTTCTATCCTCTCCTGTCTCTCTGTCTTAACCAGTTCTTGTGTGGATGTCCCTTGTGGATGGTGGACCTCACCAGATCCAGCTTACACACACAGCTGAGGAAAGTGTTTTACTGTTTATTAAACTGTGCAGTGTTTGCACAGCAGAGCAGGTGGAGCTGGTGCACAGGAGCTGCAGCATCTCCTGCAGAGCTCAGTGGAGAAGTCTGATGCGAGGAAAAGTGATGCAGTGTCTGGTGGCCAATGAGGGAACCTGCAGACTGGGGGTGGGGGTGAGGAGCGAGGTTGTCCATACAGTGTCCAGCCTCAAGGGACTGTTCTCCTGCCTGTCCAGATGTCTTCAGGAGACCCTCGGGATCAATGTCCAGTGTAGAATGCTGCTGTCACTTCTTCTATACAATGAACAATGACAGAAAATACACTGGAAAGAAAAAACCCTCCTTTATGAAATCTTTGAAATCTTCATCAGCAAGTGTCCCATTGAAACCTCTCCAGTTAGTTCTACAAGTCTTAAAGATTTGAATGAAATTACAGAAAGAAACACAGCTCATTAGGGCTTTCTGTGTTTTAATGAGCCCCATGGCGTATTTGGTGCTGAGTCCATGAACCTCAGATACCAAGCACAGACTGAAGAATCTGCTCAAGAAGTCCAAGTCAGAGAAAACTCCAAAGTACCTTGAAGCATTAATGGGCCCCACTGAGGGCTGTTACTGACAAAGCTTCCCCAGGGACTCGTTAGAGCAGATAATTGGAGGCAGTGATTGCATCAGGCAAAGGCAAAGTGCAGCAGCTCTGATGCTGAGAAAACCCTTGGTTTGTTTGATGAAGGACAATGGCCAAGCCTTGAGCCCCTGCCCCTAGGAAGGGAGATCCTGTCCCTCATGTGTGGCTCAGGGCTCTTCTTGGGGTGTGGGGAGTGTGATGCCCAGTGAAGGACAATGGTGTGACACTCCCAGGGGGTGCAAGGAGGCAATGGGTGCTATGGCCATGACAACCATGTGTCTCCTCTTAGGCCTCGCTGCCAGGGACATCAGTCACAGCCAAGGGGACAAAGACCTTGGCTCTTACAGGGACATCCAGCCTTGACAGTGCCCTTGGCCATGTCCTCCACAGTCCATCCTACTCTGTCCCAGGCCTGTGGCTGTTTCCCCACAGGCTGCAGACACTCCATGTGATTCCTCACCTTGTTCTCACCCCAGTGTGTCCCCACCTGTGCTGCTGTCTGTCCATCCTCACCAGCTGTTCCTGGAAACACAAAGTCATGGCTGATCCAGAGTTCTTCTGAATGACCACAGCACTGTGCTCAGAATGACATTTCTTTATCCTGAGCTCCACTCTGGACCTCCAGAGCTGCAGTTTCTGATGGTTTTCCTTTCTCATGCTGTTTTCCTCTACCATCTTGTAAAGAGATTTTCAACATTTCTGAAGCTACTACTACACTTTCTTGTCATGGTTTTACCACAGCCACCAACCAAGACCATGAGAGCTGCTCACATCCTGCTCCCAGTCTCCAAGTGGGATAAGGGAGAGAATGGAAAGGGAAGGGGAAACTTGTGGGTTTAGACAAAATATAATAAAAAAAATGAAAATAATACATTGCTACTTCTAATATGCTTATACTAAAATACACATAAAGTAAAATATATGATACTCAGTGCAATCCCCCACATAACTCCAGCTGTGCTGAACAGGCAGCCCCAAATAAGAGAGAACCCTGGTCCTGAACAGCTGATCCCAGCAAGAGAAAGTAAAAGTGCAAAAGGCAGAGAGGCCCAAGGGCCAAATAAAAATCAGGAAAACACCATAAAACTGAACTAACACTGAACTCCCAATAGAATGGAACCTCCAAACAGAGTCAACCAAAGTAGCCGGCAAACCAAAACTAACTGGCTGGAAAGGGCATCTCCAGCTTTATACCGAGCATGACACTAATGGTAGAGAACAGCTCGTTGATTGACCCGGATGTCAATCACGGTGCTGTCCTGTCTGTGACCCCTCCTGCCAATTTGCATCCCCAGCTGGATGGCCAAAGAAGTCCTTGGTTTCCCTGACAACAGCCGAGATCTCAGTGAATTCTGACATTCCTTTCATAGCAAATGGCAAACACTGAAAAGCTGCTGAAAGACAGAATTAACTCTATCCCAGGGAATTTACTGTCATAGTAAATCTAAACAAAAGACTGTACTGGCTGTGAAGGAGAGAGGTTCAAAATGCATGAAGGAAATTAACTCAATTTCAGTAAAACCAGCACGTTTCCTCAGCCTCCCCTTCACCAGGCTAAAGAAGTTTGGGTCTCTCAGCATCTCCACACATGACCCAGACTTTCTCTGGACACACGACAGCTCCTCCCTGTTCCTCCAGAATGGGGAACCTCATACTGGGACACACGCCTCCAGATGTGACCACACCAGTGCTGAGTCACAATGGACAATAAGTGCCCTTGTCTGGGTGGCCACGCCCCTCCCAGTGCAGCCCAGTGTGCTCATGGGCATATTCCTGTTTAGCAGCACTGAGAACTGGCTGAACATCCAGGCTCAGAGGGTTGTGAGTAGTGACACAAAGCCCAGCAGGAGGTACCATGAGGAGCACTGAAGGACACCATAACCCTACCCAACGTCTCTTCCCCACAGATGTCTCTTGGGTCCCTGGAACCACCTCAGTGACAAGAGGGAGAGCACTTCCTGTATAGGGTGGAGGAGATGGGGACTGGAATGAGGGTCCTGGGCACTTTTTCCTGGTTGTTCATGCAGCAAGAAGATGAGCTGGATATTTGGAGAGAAGAACTCTTCTTAGGAGCCTCCAAAGGGCTTGGGGATGGTCTACAGTTTCCTGCATGCTGCCTTTTCTGGTGGAGGCCACAGAGGCTGCCAGCCCTTTAGAGGACCCAGGACAGGCCTTGTCCTTCCTCTGGTCACAGCTGGACCCCAGTTCTCCAGCTTAGCCCCAGCTCAGGAGCCTTGTCTAGGGGTGAGTTTTGGGGTAAGGTTGACAAGAGGGGTGCATAAGTTTGTCTTAAGGACATGTGATGAGCACCAGCACTGAAGTACCAGAGCAACATGATGTGGCTCCTGGGTGAATACTTTCTTCAGTGCAAGTCCTGACACAGAGTCCCAGACTTGCTTTCCATGCCACCCTTCATGATGGATGATGCACTAAGAGATGGCAAGTGGGGGACACCAATCCTTCTCCAGCTACTTCCCAAGCCTGGTGAAGCACCAGGACAGCAAGGACTTCTGGCCCTGCACCCCAAACTCTGGGTATAATCTTGGGGCAGTTGAACACCAGCATTTTTCTCTCCAAGGCCATTTCCAGCCCAGGTCAGCTCCTGTCTGACCTCCCCCATTCCTCCTCTGATCTGCTCTGGTGCTCCTGGTCCCATCCTACTCTCCCCACTGGGCCCCAAACCGGCAGTGATGCTCTGCAGAGCAGATTGCCTGCAGAACCATGGGGTGACTGCACACTGGTTGTGCTGCTCAGTGAGGGACACAGATGCAGCTGGATGGGCTGCACCGTCACTGAGCTCTTTCCTGGGGGTCTAAAGCTCTGGAATGGGTCCAGAGCATTTCTTGGGACTCATTGGGTTTTCCGCTCATTTCTGTTCAGCAATCCCTTCCTTGTCCTTCAGGTTCCTGGAAACTGGTGCAGGAAGACATGACCTATCCCCTTTCCAGGGACAGAGGTATGCTGACCACCCCTTCATTCTTCAAATTCTCCGTCCTGCCCTTCTTGAAGATGGATTTGACATCTTCCTTTCCTGAGGACCTCAGAACTTCTCTGATTCTGCTGTCACTCTTGGTAGCACAATCCAGAATCATGGGCAAGGGCGACAGAGCACTTGAAATGAGCCTGTCCCAGCAGCTGAGATGAATCTCACTGGGCCACTGAGGTTTGTTCCTGGAATCACACACAGAAGTGCCACGGTTCCAACAGGCATCCATATCTGAGTTGGTCTCAGGACTCCTTCTGCACCCAGGGATGCTCACAGACAGAGTCTGACCCTTTTGCACATAAAGGCCGTAGTCTCAGTTTCTTTCTGGCCTCCTGTTGCCACTCCAAAGGGATGGGAGAAACCTCAGCCCTGTGCTGTGCCTCCTGCTCTGCACTCATCTGAGGTGTCCTACATCATGAGGAATGGACACGGGGACATCAGTTCAAGGAAGAAGATCCCAGTGGGTTGTTTCCCCTGGGCTGTTACTCCCAATGTGAAGTGACCTTGAGACACAGTCTGTGCCACAGGCCTTCATGGAACCCCCAGGAACAGCTGCTGTCGTTAGTGTTCACCTGGATTCATCTCACCTCTCGTACATGATGTGCATGCTCACATCTCATCTCTACAATGCAGACATGGATTTCTGACCTACTCATTCAGTGTCCATCCATGGAGGGAAGAGCAATGTCTGTGAGCTGGGGAGAGAGGCCAGGGCTGGCAGTGCGGGGCCAGACGATGACGATGCCCTGGGGCAGATTCTGTGGGGTGTCCAGTGCACAGGGGCACAGCCCAGCCCCTGCTCTGCTGGTCCTGCAGGTCTCTGGCAGGAGGCCTGGCTGTGAGAGGACACTGCTGTGTGCCAGCCCTGCACACACACACTGTTCAGCTGAACAATGGTGTTTCATATGTGGGTCACTTTCTTGGGCATGTTCTTGAGAGAACCTTTGTAAAAAGACCTAAACCTTGAAGCCCTGCCCTGAGGAGATCACCTTTCTATCTGGAAAGGCTGTTCTGAGGCCAGCTCTGTCACAGCAGTGCCCATTGCCTGTCCCTGCCTGCGCTCACAGCACTGACACACAGCAGGACGGGGACCAAGCTGCCAGAGCACTCAGGCCTTGCACCAACACAAGGGATGAGAAGGAGAGTGGGGGAGTGGAACCAGAACAGCTCTGGAAGAACAAGCAGTGGTGCTCCCTGGCAGTGCTGCCATGCTGAACTCTTTTCCCTTCTACCCATGCACATAGGAACTGTCCCTGCAGCTCCAAAATAGCTTTGCAGGAGGGATACAGTGAAAAACAAGTCACTATAAGAACCTTTATTTTGTTTAAACAGAAGGAGAGCACGGCTCCTCATTTATACAGCCAGTGGTTATAAAAGAAAAGCAGACAGAGAATTGGAAAGGGGATGAAAACATTATAACAATAAAAAACCAACACACCAAAACAGAAAATCCAGATGACAGGCTAAGCCTGTAATAAGTTACTTTAAAACTCCTATGCAGAAGCAGAGGGGCAGTTTATTGCTCCAGAAAACACTTATATACGAGTTTGCACATGGCATCCTTGAGCTCCTGGTTCCTCATGCTGTAGATGAGGGGGTTCACTGCTGGAGGTAACACTGAGTACAGAACAGACACCACCAGATCCAGGGATGAGGAGGAGACAGAGGGGGGCTTCAGGTGAGCAAATATGCCAGTGCTGACAAACAAGGAGACCACGGCCAGGTGAGGGAGGCAGGTGGAAAAGGCTTTGTGCCGTCCCTGCTCAGAGGGGATCCTCAGCACGGCCCTGAAGATCTGCACGTAGGACACCACGATGAAAATGAAGCACATAAAAGCTAAGCAGCAACTGACCACAAGAATCCCAAGTTCCCTGAGGTAGGTGTCTGAGCAGGAGAGCTTGAGGATCTGGGGGATTTCACAGAAGAACTGGTCCAGGGCATTGCCCTTGCACAGGGGCAGTGAAAATGTATTGGCCGTGTGCAGCAGAGAATAGAGAAACCCAGTGGCCCAGGCAGCTGCTGCCATGTGGACACAAGCTCTGCTGCCCAGGAGGGTCCCGTAGTGCAGGGGTTTGCAGATGGCAACATAGCGGTCGTAGGACATGATGGTGAGAAGAGAATACTCTGCTGTAGCACAGAAAAAGAAAAAAAAGATCTGGGCAGCACATCCTGTGTATGAGATGGCCCTGGTGTCCCACAGAGAGTTGGCCATGGACTTGGGGCCAATGGTAGAGATGAAGCCCAGGTCGAGGAGGGCGAGGTTGAGCAGGAAGAAGTACATGGGGGTGTGGAGGTGCTGGTCCCAGGCTATGGTGGTGATGATGAGGCCGTTGCCCAGGAGGGCAGCCAGGTAGATGCCCAGGAAGAGCCAGAAGTGCAAGAGCTGCAGCTCCCGTGTGTCTGCGAACGGCAGGAGGAGGAACTGGGTGATGGAGCTGCTGTTGGACATTTGCTGCCTCTCGACATAGGACACTGACCAAAGAAGAAAAGGCAGTGACAAGTTAGGGGAGACTTCTCTGAGCAAAATCAAAGCTATTTCTCATACACCCTCCCCCTCATCTGGAGCTCTGGCTGGGGTGGTGAAGGGATGTCATGAGTCTTCTGGCAGATGTGCTGATCACTCAGAGTTGCAGTTCAGGAGTCTCAGTGACTTGTTTAAGCATGAGAGCTCATTTTCCTTTTATCCTTTTTTGCACCCCCCACCCCTTGAGAGAGGAAACTCAAAAGACAGGCTCTGGAAATCTGTGTCGTAATGCTTGTGTGGACCTTCTCTTAAGACATCCTGCTCTGCAGGACAGCCCTGGGCACTCCTGGGTGCTCACCTGGCTTCACAGCTGTTCAATATTGCCTGACAAGATCCCCTCCTTACAGATCCCACAAGCTGTGCCTGTGCCAGTTTTAGGAGATGCCTCCAGGAGCTACAGCTGCATTGCCCTGCACCCAGAGACTTACCATGGCAAGGGCTGCAAAGGTTTCTCCTCCAGTGAGCTCTCAGTCATCCTCCCAGTCCTGACCACCTTTAATCTCTCTCTGCCTTGCTCGTCTCCCTGAGATCCCCAGGCAGAGCCCTCAGCCCTGCTGCGTGTGCAGAGGAGCTGCTCCTGGGCAGAGCTGTCTCTCTGCAGCGCTGCCGCTTGCCAGGAGCTCCCTCTGTCCCAGGAGCCCAGCCCAGCTCAGCAGCACAGGAGCAGCCCAAGGCGCTTTAATGACCCCTCTGGTGGCTTTGGTGCTGAGTCCATGGACCTCAGACCCTGAGGGCAAGTTGAAGAAGTCAAACTCAGATCTAAACTTCAAAGTTTCTTGTAATGTTAATGAATCCTACTGAGGGATACAACTGAGAAACCATCCCCAGAGTCATTTGGGACAGAAAAATTGAAGCAGAACAAAGGGTAATGAAGCGGAAAGTAGCTCTGATGATCAGTAAACCTGAATGTGTTTCATTAACCAAAGGACCAAGCCCTGACCCCCAGCCTGGGAAGGCAGATCCTGTCCCTCCCACGTTGCCCATGGCCCTTCCTGGACAGTGTGATGTGGGGCTGTGCAAGGCCAAGGACAGGACTACGGTCCCACAGCTCCCAGGTTCCTGGCTGGGGACAAGGAGGCCATGAGGCCCCTGTGCTGGAAGGACAAGGTGTCTCCTCACAGGCATCAGAGGTGCAGACAGCAGCCATAGCCAAGGGGAGAAGGAGCTCATGTCTGGTGGGGCTTTCAGCCTCTTTATGTCCCATGATCATCTCCACCACAGCCTGTCCTGTGCTGTGGCATCCCCTGCACCTCTTTCCCTGCAGGCTGCAGACATCCCCCCTGCTGCCCCACCTTGCTCTTGTCTGAGCATCTTCCTTCCTTTGCTGAGCTCTCTGCATCCTCCCCAGCTGTTCCTTGAAGCACAAAGCCTTGGGCTGATGCAGACTCCCTCTGCTGACCTGCTCCACCACAGCACTGCCCTTCCAGTCACATTCCTTCCTGCTCTTGTCCAGCCTGGATTTCCTCTGCTGCTCTTTGTGCCATTATTTCTTTCTCATACCATTTCTCAATATTTAGAAAACCTCCACCACCTCTGAAACCACCCTTCAAGCACTCTCAGTCTACTCCTGCACTGCTGCAGCCTCCCCAGCGCTGCTGGGCCAAAGCAGCCCAGGTCCCTCAGCATCCCACACCATGTGCACAAGGTCCTGAACCTGCCTTGGCAGAGCCCTGCACTCTCCAGTTCCTCCCTGCTTCTCCAAACTGGGAAGCCGCACACTGGCACACCCCCGTGTGTGTGGGGTCACACCAGTGCTGAACCGAATGGGATGAGAACTCCAGGTGTCTGGGTCCCCACGCTCCTCCTCATGCAACCCCGTGTGCAGCTGCCTTGTTCATGGTGAGCGTGCACCACGGGCTTGTGTGGGGACCTTGGAGTGCCCAAGCCCTTCTCCTCAGGGTCACTGCTCAGCGTGTCAGGTCCTGCTCTGTCCTGATGGATGGGGTTGTTGTCCCACCCTGATACAGCACTGGTCACTTCTCTTTGTACAGCTTCAGAGCTTTCTGCTGGCCGAATACCAGATACTCACAAGGTCTGGACTCTCCCCGGACTGAAGCTCCATTTGCTCAGCTGTTAATGTTTTCATGCAGATGGTTTATCCTGATAAGGGTTTCTCTCCTAAGATAACAGGATAAGGAGCTACAGGACACTACAAATACCATCTCCTGGAGAAACCGTGGGGTCTTGGGAGTCTGTTACTCGTAATGTCAGAGGTCAGGACTTACAGGGGTAGATTCCCTTCTTGTGAGAGAACAGCAGGAATGCATGAAATTCAGCCTGGGGACGGAAAAGGTCAGCTGAAGGGTGAGGAGTCATCAGGAAATGGCAGAACAACATGGGCAATGTTGTGGTGACTGGACATCAGTTACTGACTCACTGATGAGGAAGAGGAATGAAATGAAGCCTCCTTCAGACAAATGAAAGAAGCATCATGTTGTCAGGGCGGTGTCCTCGTGGCAGACCTGAGATATCCCAATATCTGCAAGGCACCAGCCATCCGGGAGGGGCTGGAGCTCATTGACAACATCTTCCTGACATGGGTGACTGAGGAGTCAGTGGGGTGAGGTGCCCTATGGGACTTCACACTTACAAACCACAAAGTGTTGGTCAGGATGGAACAGTCAGGGATGGGAAAGTGGAGCTGAGGCTCTTGGGAGATGATAACCAGGCCAAGAGCAGGATTACGGGAGAAAGCTTTGGCCTGCTGAGGGACCTGCTTGGGTCCTATGGGATATGACCTTGGTGTCTGCAGTGCTTTTCTCTCACATTTCCTCCCTCCACTCTTTCACCTGCTGTTGTGCAGCGTTTTTTACCCTTTCTCAAATACAATATCTTAGAGGTGCTGCCAGCATCACTGAGTGGCTCAGATTTGGCAAGGAGTGGGTCCATCTTGGAGACAGCTGAAATGGGCTCTGTCTGACATTGGTTAAACACCTGTTGTCTTCTCAGAAGGGTGACAACTCCAGTACACCCACACCCACCACCAGTTCCAAGACTTTGTCATGGAAACGCCATACAGGGTGACAACCCGTGGGGTGTTACAAATGACTGGATCATGGAGAAGAAATGGAAAAGGTCTTCTGTCAGCAAACTGAAAAACTCTCCAGTCAATGAGCAAGTTCCTATGGGGATTGGTAATTGCATTGAAATTCACTGGCTGGCAAAGCTGCAGGTGCCAACAGTCCAGAAGATCTTGTGACAACTTCTTAATGTGGCTGCCTGGTGGGACAACAAGAGTGACTCTCACCTGGATCTGGAACAGGGACACAAGGAAGAGCTGGTGAGGGATGTGAACATCAGTGTCCACCTTGGGTGTAGTGACCAGGAAACAGTGGGGTCCCAGGCACCAGAGGGGAGGGAGGAAGGCCAGCAGCAGAGCACAGCCTGGTGGGCTCCAGAGGAGAAGACTTTAACATACTGGGGGGCTGATACAGGTGGTGCCATGGGAAGCAGCTCAGAAGGGTGAAGGAGCTCAGGATATCTGATCAGCGTTACAGGACAGCCTGCTCCAAGCACAAGAATGATCTCTTCAAGTAGCCATGAAAGCAAGCATTTATCTCATGAGGCTGCTCCTCTGACCTGATGGAGCTCCAGGGCAAAAAGGCAGCACACAGGAGGTGGAAGCAGGGGAAGCTGCAAAGGAGGAATTTAGAACCTTGTCCATGGATGTGGGGATGATGCCAAAGCTGCCCTGGACTTGATACCTACAGGGGAGGCTGAGGGCAGCAAGATGAGCTGACATTGCTTCATTTGCAGTAAAAGAATAGACAGGGTGATTTTGGGCCTGCTGCTGAACTTCCTAAGAGTAGAATCAGGCAGGACTGAGGTTCTTCATGGCTTCTTTGCCTCCATCTTCACCAGCAAGTTCTCCTGGGACTTTGTTCCTGAAGGCAGGAGTCTGGAGAACACCCAGCAGTGGATGGGGCTCAAGTCAGGGGTGACCTGAGCAAACTCAGACACCATTACAGAACAGGAGATGGGTCACTTGACCAGCTCCCTGAACACAAGTATCACTGTGCTGTGGCACCTGAGATTCCCAGGAACACCCACCTTTGGTCCAGAGTTGTGTGATTCCTCTTGAGGTGTCCTGGCCTGTCTCATCCGTCAAGTGATGCTTTAGGCACCCACTCTGACACATTCAGTTGTTATCAGGAGATTCTCTAGATCAATATTCATTGGAGATTGTTGATACCAGCTGTTCTGGAAATGAGGGTTTTGGGAGGGGGACAGAAATATTAGATATTTGGCTTTATTACTGTTTATTATGGAAACGCTCACTGTTTGGCTACAGTTCTGAAATCTCTGAAATCATCCACACCAGACTTCAAGCCTTTAGGAAAGTGCTGCACAGAGCCTTGTCTTGTAAAGGCATTTTGGATGTTACTGAGCCCTCTGCTGCCGCGATCCTGAACTGCAGGTACTGAAAGAATGAACAAACCTGTCATGAACTGAAGGGCAGAAACAAACCCCAAGTTTCTGAGGGTGTTTGGGACCCCAGGAAGGGCCATTGCTGACACAAGCAGTCCCTGTCCCTGGAGACAATGGTCAGAGGTGGTAAAGACGATGTGGAGGTGGCTCTGGTGCCCCGTCAGCTGTTGATGTTGATTCATCATCAGAATGGCCAAACCCTGACCCCAGGACCAGACAAAGGAGACCCTTTCAGTCAAATGTTTCTCAGGCTCTGGGACTTTGTTCCTGAAGGCAGGAGTCTGGAGAACACCCAGCAGTGGATGGGCTCAAGTCAGGTGTGACCTGAGCAAACTCAGACACAATACAGAACAGGAGATGGGTCACTTGACCAGCTCCCTGAACACAAGTATCACTGTACACAGCACCTGAGATTCACAGGTACAACCACCTTTTGATCCAGAGGAGTGGAGGAGGATTGTGTTTCCTCTTGAGGTGCCCTGGCCTGTCTCCTCACTCACATGGTGATTTAGGCACCCACTTTTGCAACATATTCAGTGTTTATCAGGAGATGCTCCACATCAATATGAACTGGAGGCTGCTGATACCACCTGTTCTGGAAAGGGAGGGAAGGGCAAGCAGGGAAGGAAATAGAAGAAATTTGGCTTCGTTGCTATTTATTATGGAAATGCTTTTCATTTGACTATTCCTGAAACCTCCCTAATCATCCACACCAGACTTGAAGCCTTTAGGAAAATGCTGCACAGAGCCTTGGCTTGTAAGAGCATTTTCGATTTTCATGAGCCCTCTGCTGCCATGATCCTGAACTGCAGCTACTGAAAGAATGAACAAACCTCTAGTAAATTAAAAGGCAGAAGCAAACCCCAAGTTTCTGAGGGTGTTTGGGACCCCATGAAGGGCCATCACTGACACAGCTGTGAAGGAAACAACCAGTGCAGGTCCCTGTCCCTGGAGGCTGGTGAAGGAAAGACTTGGAGACACTGGTTACAGGTGGTGAGGGCCGTGTGGAGGTGGCTCTGATGCCATGTCAGCCCTTGATGCTTGTTGATCACCAGAATGGCTGAGCCCTGATCCCTGGGACCTGGTAGACTTTTCTGCAATGTTTTTCAAGGCTTTTCCTGTGGTCAGTGTGAGTGTTTTGTTTTTTGGGGGTGGGTTTTATGTCAAGTGCTGTTGCTTTAACTGCAAGGGTCTGGTTTTCTGTGGAGTTGGAAATGTCTGTGAGTTCCTCACAACTCATCCAGCTTCTTTCATTCACCTGGCAATGGTCACCAGTCACCTCAGTGTCCCAGTCCCAAATTTGCTTGTGAGGCACAGAATGACCTTACAACCCTTGAGGTTATAAAGAGGGTATGCATTTATTTACAACGCCGGACACACGGGGAATCATTTCACCTAATGCGTGAGTAAAATTACAGTAGCCTTGAACTTGGTTAAATGGAACACCTATACATATTCATAACCTGTCCCCAAGAGGGCGGTTCTTATTACAACGAATTCAGGAGACCATTTCCAGAGTCTCCACCTCCGGCTCCTCCTGGTTGCAGCTGTGCAGTGATCGTGAACCCGGGTCCTCTTTCTCTGTACACGGTCACCTTTGGTCCACTGTGATGAGTTGGTTTGGTCTCAGACTGCTGAGTCGGTTAAAACTGGCGTATCTCCTGTCCTGTGCCCAAGTTTCTGTAATCTGGTTCACCCAAGGATGCATCAAGGACTATTATCTTTGTGAGGCGTCAGTGAACTCCTGTTTTTCGTACAATAAGTTACACGGAGTTAAGCAAGGCAGGGCAAGAGTGATGTGGGTTAAAGGGTCAGCTCTCTAAGTATCTTTAGTGATGTGGGGTAGGGTTAGTTCCTTAAGTGTCAAGTGTTAGTTTTTCAGTGTTAATTAGTTAATTGTCAATTCCCTGCATCACTACAAGGACGTCATGAAGCTGTTCAGGGAGAAATCAGAAAAGCCAAAGCCCAACTGGAGCTGAATCCGGGCAGTGCCGTCAAAAGGAAATAAACAAACTATAAATACTTCAGCAAAAAAAGGAGGGCTAAGGAGAAACTTCATCCTTCATTGGATGCACAAGGAAATATTTTGACAAAAGAACAGGGAAAGGTTGAGGTACTAGAAGCCTCCTTTGACTCAGTCTTTAATAGTCAGAACAGTTGTGCTCCAGGTATCCAGCACCCTGAGGCAGAAGACAGGGATGAGGAGCAGAATGAAGTCCAAACAATCCAAGGGGAAATGGTTGGTGACCTGCTACACCACTTGGACACCCACAGGTCTGTGTGGCCAGATACACCCACGGGTGCTGAGGGAGCAGGCAGAGGTGATCCCTGATCCTCTTTCCATTATCTACCAGCAATCATGGCTAAATGAGGTGGTCCCAGTTGACTGAAAGTTGGTGAATGTGACACCCATCTACAAGACGGGACATAAGAAGGATATAGGGAACTACAGTCCTGTCAACCTGACCTCAGTCCCAGGGAATAGTATGGATCATATCATCCTGAGTGCCATCATGTGGCAGACACAGGACAACCAGGTGATCAGTCCTAGGCAGCATGGTTTTAAGAAAGGCAGGTCCTGCTTGACAAACCTGATCTCCTCCATGACAAGGCACCCTATATAGGGGATGAGGGAAGCTTTAGTAAGCCTTTGACACTTTTTCCCACAGCATCTCCTGGAGAAGCTGCAGCTCATGGACTGGGTGGTGTATCTGCGATGGATAAAGAACCGGCTGGAGGGCCGGGCCCAAGGAGTTGTGGTGAACGGAGCCAAATCCAGTTGGTGGCCGGTCATGAGTGGTGTCCCCAGGGCTCAGTATTGGTGCCAGTTCTGTTTAATTTCTTTATCAAGTATTTAGACAAGAGGATCACGTGCACCCTCAATAAGTTTGCAGATGACACCAAGTTTGTTGGGAGTGTTGACCTGCTAGAGGGTAGGAAGTCTCTACAGAGAGATCTGGATCAGGTGGATCGATGGGCTGAGGCCAATTGTATGAGGTTCAACACGGCCAAATGCTGGGTCCTGCACTTGGGTCACAACAACCCCAGGCAGCGCTACAGGCTGAGGGAAGAACGGCTAGAAATTTGCCAGGACGGAAAGGACCTGGGGCTGTTGTTGACAGTGGCTGAACCTAAGCCAGCATGTGCCCAGGTGGCCAAATAGGGCCAGTGGTATCCTGGTTGGATCAGCAATAGTGTGGCCAGCAGGACTAGGGCAGTGATTGTTCTCATGTAGTGAGGACTGGTGAGTCTGCATCTCGAGTCCTGGGGTCAGCTTTGAGCCCCTTATGACAAAAAAGACCTTGAGGTTCTGGAGCAAGTGCAGAGAAGGGAACGGAGTTGGTGAGGGGCTGACGAGCAAGTGTGATGAGGAGCAGTTGAGGGAACAGGAGATGTTTAACCTGGAGAACAGGAGGCTGAGGGGAGACCTTATGAGTGTCCACAACTACCTGAAAAGAGTTTGAAACATGGAGGATGTTGATCTCTTCTCCCAAGTACCGAGGGATAGGACAAGACGGAATGGCCTTAAGTTGTGCCTGGGGAGGCTTAGATTGGACATTAGGAAACACTTCTTCATGGAAAAGGTTGTGAAGCAGTGACCAGGGTTCCCAGGGAAGTGGTTGAGTCATCATTCCTGGCGGTGTCTAAAAGATGTATAGAGAAGGTTCTCTGGGAAATGGTTTAGTGCTAGAGTTAGGTTATGGTTGGACTCCATGGTCTCCTCTAAATCAAATGATTTTCTGGTTCTAGGATCCTGTGATTCTATGCTTGAAGGGTTATTTCCCAGATGGTGGAGCTTTCCTTGGAGATAGGAATCATACAAGCATAGAGAGTGTTGGAAGGGAGCTTCAAAGGTCATCTAGTCCGACTCCCCTGCCATGGGCAGGGACATCTTCAAGCAGATCAGGCTGCTCAGAGTCCCATCCAGCCTGGCCTGGGAATTCTTCAGGGATGGGGCATCCACCACCTCTCTGGGCAACCAGTGGTTGTGTTTCATCACCCGCATTGTGAAAAATGTCTTCCACATGTCTGGCCTCAATCTCCCCTCTTCTAGTTCAAAACCATCACCCCTTGTCCTATCACAACAAGCCCCGCTAAAAAGTCTGTCCCCATCATTCTTATCGACATGTTTTAAGTACAGAAACATGGGAATAAGGTCTCCCAGGAGCCTTCTCTTTTCCAGGCTTAACAACCCCAACTCTCCCAGCCTGTCCTGCCAGCAGAGCTGTTCCATCCCTCTGATCATCTTGGTGACCCTGCTCTGGACCCTCTCCAACAGTTCCATGTCTTTCCTGTACTGAGGGCTCCAGAGCTGGATGCAGGACTCCAGGTGGGGTCTCACCAGAGTGGAGCAGAATCCCCTCCCTTGACCTGCTGGTCATGCTCCTTTGGATGCCGCCCAAGATACATTTGACCTTCTGGGCTGCAAGCACACATTGATGGCTCCAGTCCAGTCTTTCACCCACCAATTTCCCCAAATCTTTCTTGTCAAGGCTGCTCTCCATCCCTTCATCCCCAGCCTGTACTGATACCCAGGGTTGCCCCAGGAGATGCAGGACCTTGCGTTTGGTCTTGCTGAAGCTCAGGAGACTCACATGAACCCACTTCTCCAGCTTATGCAGGTCCCTCTGAATGCCCTACTGTCCCTCAGGTGTATCAGCAACGCCACTCTGTTTGGTGTCATCTGCAAACTTGCTGAGGATGCACTTGATCCCACTATGCCACTGATGAAGATAAGAAATGGTACTGATCCCAGTATGGACCCCTGAAGGACACCACTTGTCACCAGTGTCCATCCAGACATTGTGCCATTGACCACCACTCTCTGGGTGCGACCACTAGGACAGTTCCTCACCCACAAAACAGTACAGTCATCAAATCCATATCTCTCCAATGCAGAGAGAAGGATGTTGTGAGGGACCATGTCAAAGGCTTTACAGAAGTCCAGATAGATGACATCCATAGCCCGCCCTTTGTCCACTGATGTAGTTACTCCATCGGAGAAGGCCACTGGGTTACCCAAGGCAGGACTTGCCCATGCTGGAGCCATGCTGCCTGTCTCAAATCACCTCCCTGTCCTCCTTGTGCCTTAGCACAGCTTCTTGGAGGATCTGTGCCATCATCTTCCCAGGCACAGGTAAGGGGCTGACACCTCATGGCCTCCTTGTGCATCCCCAGTAAGGCTGGGAGCTGTCACACCATTGTCCTTCACTCAGCATCACACAGCCCACATCCCCGAGCCCCAGGAAGAGCCCTGAGCAATGTGTGAGGGACAGGATCTGCCTTCCCAGGGCCTGGGGGTCAGGCCTTGGCCTCTCTGCTTCACCCAACAAAACCAGGCTTTTCTCAGCACCTCAGCTGCCTGCACATTTCCCTTTGTTTATCTGCCACCATGGCCTCCAATTCTCTGCTCTAACGAGTCCCTGGGGAGGCTCTGCTGGTACTTGCCCTCAGTGGAACTCATTAATACTTCAAGGTACTTAGTACTTTTTTCTTCTGGCTTTGACTTCTGGAAAGGTTTGTGCAATCACCTCTCAGCACCTGAGTAATGTTCAAGGACTCAGCACCAAATGCACCATGGGGCTCATTACACTGAAGAAAGCTCTAACAAGCCATGTCTCTTCTTGTAATTTACTTCTAGTCTTGTACTGCCAATTAGGGAAGTGTCCTAGTGTAGTTCTGGAGAAAGATTTCAAAAATCTTGTAATAAAATGCCTTTTTTTGATTAAAGGATATAGTTTATTATTATTTTTTAGTGTGGAGAAGAGGTGATTGCAGCATCATCTCATAGATGCTGATGTAGCATCTCTCCTATGTTCTAGAGTCTTCTCCTGCAGCCTTACCTGGAGCACTGTTTGCAGGGCTGGGTGCCACAGTATTAAAAAGATACTAAGCTGCTAGAGAGTGTCCAGAAGAGGCTATGAAGTTAATGAAGGGTTTGGAGGAGAAGCTGTATGAGGAGCAGCTGAAGTCACTTTTTTTGTTCAGCTTGGAGGAGACTGAGAGGAGACCACATCACGCTCTACAGCTTCATCACAAGGGGAGGAAGAAGGGCAGACATTGAACTCTTGTCTTTAGTGACCAATGACAGAACCCAAGGGAATGGCAGAAGGTGTGCTAGGGGAGGGTCAGGTTGGACATGAGGAAAAGGTTCTTCACCCAGAGGTGCTGGACACTGAACAGGCTCCCCAGGCAGTTGTCACAGCCCCAACCTGACAGTGTTCAAGAAGATACTGGACAACGTCCTCAGACACACAGGGTGAACTCTGGGGTGTCCTGTGCAGGGACAGGAGTTGGACTCCATGAGGGTGGTCAGCAGAATTGCTACTTTGGCCCTCTGAAAAACAGACTTTGATTTGTTCAGAAGGCTGTTTGGCAGAGTCCCTTGGGAGGCAGTCCAGAAAGACAACGGACTCCAGGAAGGCTGTTCTCTCTTCAGGAAGGTGATCTCAGAGGTGCAGGAGCAGCTGTGCCCTTGTGCCAGAAGGCGAGCTCTCAGGGAGGAAGTTCCAGCCTGGCTGAACAGAGCTGTGGCTGGAACTTGAAAATAAAAGGAGAATGTATAACCTTTGGAATAAGTGACAGGAGACTCAAGGGGACTACAGGGATGCTTTAGCTGGGCCCAAAGAGTTGTGTTGAATGAAGTCAAATCCAGTTGGTGACCGATTATAGAGTGCTGTCCTTAGGAATCAGTATTGGGGTCAGTTGTGTTTAATCTCTTTATCAATGGTCTGGATGAGAGGATCGAGTGCACCCTCAGTAAGTTTGCAAATGACACAAAATTGGGTGGGAGTGTTGATCTGCTGGACGGTAGGAAGGCTCTGCAGAGGGATCCGACTGGCTGGAGGGTTGGGCTGAGGCCACTTGTATGAGGTTCAACAAGGCCAAGTGCCGCATCCTGCACTTGGATCTGAACAACCACAGGCAACGTTACAGTCTCAGGGAGAGTGGTTAGAAAGCTGCCTGGAAGCGAGGGACCTGGGGTGTTGATTGACAGCAGCTGAACATTAACCAGTGTGTGCTCAGGTGGCCACCAGCCTCCTGGCTTCTTTCAGGAATAGTGTTGCCAGCAGGACTAGAGGAGTGATCATTGCCTCGTACTCGGCACTGGTGAGGTCGCACCTTAAAGGACAAGGAAGACATCGATGTGCAGGAGAGAGATCAGAGGAGGGTGACAACACTGGTAAAGGGGCTGGAGCACAAGTGTGATGGGGAGCAGCTGAGGGACCTTGGGGGATTGAGTCTGGAGAAAAGAAGGCTGAGGAGAGACCTTATCACTCTCTACAGCTATCTGAAAGGAGGTTGGAACATGGAGGGTGTTGGTCTCTTCTGCCAAGTATCAAGTGACAGGACAAGAGGAAATGGCCTCAGGGTTGCCAGGGGAGGTTCAGATTGGATAGTGGGAAACATTTCTTCACCGAGAGGTTTTGAAGCAATGGAACAGACTGCTCAGAGAGGTGGTGGAGTCACCATCACTGAACGTGTCTAAAAGACAGATAGATGAGGTTCTTAGGGACATGGTTTAATGCCAGATTTAGGTTATGGTTGGACTCAATGATCTTGAGGATCTCTTCCAACCACTATTATTCTATGATTCTATGATAAGTCGTTTTTGATATTTTCTTTCTCAGAGGACCATGCAACCTCCCTGAGAGCCAGGACTTTTCTGAGGTGTTGGAGAGATGTCTCACGGTCACACCAGCCAGTTCCACCAGCACCTGTCTGTTCCTTCCTGCACCAAAAGTTTTCTCTATATTTCAACCTTCCAGGCGAGTTTCTGGGACACAGCAAATGCTGTCCAGGTCCTCTGGGCCTGTTCAGAAGAGAGCAGCAGGACAACATGTTGATGGGCTCACTGTGCACATCAAAGCTTTCCTGACCATTTTTCTCAATGCCTCACTTGTACCCAACCTTTCTGGTCCTTATGCTGTGGATAAGGGGATTGAGCAGGGATGTGGGGATGGTGTAGAAAAAAACCTGTGTCAAACTGTCTCAGGAGGGCTGTTCTGGGCATCCCACAGTCAAGGATGAGGGTACTGTAGAAAACAGTGGCACTGGTGAGGTGAGAGGAGATGGTGGAGAAGGCCTTCTGCCTGTCTACACTGGGGTGGAGAGCAGTGGTGCATTCATGCGATGCCCATGTGAACATGGAGGGGGCAAATGGCTCTAAAATGCAAACAGTGCATGCGAGAGTTGCAGGAAATAATCCTAACACGTCTGTGAGCAGAGATGGTGCCGCTGTCAGTCACAAAACTGGGCAGCAGCTGGGTCCGGGTGGTGGAGCTGTATCGGGTCTCCAGGGAGGTCACACTGACCTCGGTTAAGGAAGCACATCCCAGTGCTGCATTCAGGTGGTTTCTTGGGGAAGTCACTTTCAACATGAAGTGACCTTGATACACCACCCCACAGGCCTCCATGGCCCCCACATGAATAGCTGATGGCATTTGTGCTCATTTGGGTTCATTTCTCCCCACACAGGATGTGGATGCTCACATGTCCCCTCAGTGCATACCTGGACTTCTGACCTAGTCATCTGGTGTCCTTCCATGGGGGGAAGAACAACCTCTCTGAGCTGTGTTGAGAGGACAACGATCAAAATGGTGGCTGCAAGAGGCAACAGCCCCAGGCTGGCACCTGGCAGCATGACAGACTGTTTCCAGGTCTCTCTTGCACACACACTGTGTCCTGCTCTTCTCCTGGGACATCCCATCTCCCACAAAGCCTTTGCCCAAGGAGAGCACACCTGCACTGGCCTGGCTGCCATTCCTGCCCCCTGTCCCCACACTTCCCACAGCCCTGAGCTGGGGGTTTTGCTCTGTAGATCAAGTGGGCTGTGGTGCCCAGGCTCTGGTGACTCTGCGGGGCCATACTGGTCAGGCTGGGAGGCAGCCCCCGCTGATGGTGGTCACTGCCACTAACAACCTCCCACACAAACTCTTGGGTGGCCATGGAGGGTGCTCAGAGGGACCCTGCCTTATTCACCATCTGTGTGGGTGCTGGCCACCAACAAGCAACACCTGAACAACCAGCCTGAAGACCCTCAACAGCCACACTGGGACCCTGATCCCATCACACTGAGTCCACAGAGAAACAAGCAAAGCAACGAGCATCTTCAGACTCTATTCGTTAGGCATGTTCTTTGAAACAGCTCTGGAAGAAGATCTAAACCTTCAGGCACTGTACTAAGGAGATGACCTTGCTGATGGACATGCTGTTCTGAGGCCAGCTCTGTCGCAGCAGTGCCCATTGGCTGTCCTGGTCACAGCACTGACACACAGCAGGACGGTGACCAAGCCTTGGGAGCGCTCAGGCCTTGCACCAACACAAGGGCTGAGAAGGAGAGTGAGGGAGTGGAAAGAGAAGGATTCTGGAAAGAACAAGGCTGGTGCTGCCTGGCAGAGCTGCTCTGCTGGGACTGTTTGCTCCATCTTTCCACACAGAGGAAAGACCTCAGACAAACATTTCAACGCAGGGACATTTATTTTGATTAAATACACAGAGAGCAAGACTTCTCATTTACAAGGTCTATGACTTGAACTATAAATGTGGACAGAGAATTAGAAGTGGGATGATTAATGACATCTCTTTGTGGGCAATATTATCACAGTTTAAAAAGCAAACCAATCTATCCTTGTTCAAACTCCAAACAATCATCTACAACTACAAACTATAAAAAAGACAGGTTGGATCTGTCATGGTTTTGTCATAAGTGATATGCAGAAGATGGAATGTTTAATGCCTTTGAAAAGAATCCAGTGATCAGTTTCTTCAGGGCATCCTTGAGCTCCCGGTTCCTCATGCTGTAGATGAGGGGGTTCAGTGCTGGAGGCACCACCGAGTACAGAACAGACACCACCAGATCCAGGGATGGGAAGGAGATGGAGGGGGGCTTCAGGTAGGCAAACATGGCAGTGCTGACAAACAGAGAGACCACAGCCAGGTGAGGGAGGCAGGTGGAAAAGGCTTTGTGCCGTCCCTGCTCAGAGGGGATCCTCAGCACGGCCCTGAAGATCTGCACATAGGACACCACGATGAACACAAAACACCATAGGTCCAAAAAGACACTGACCACTAGAAGCCCAAGTTCTCTGAGGTAGGTGTGTGAGCAGGAGAGCTTGAGGATCTGGGGGATTTCACAGAAGAACTGGCCCAGGGCATTGCCCTTGCACAGTGGCAGTGAAAATGTATTGGCCGTGTGCAGCAGAGCACTGAGAAACCCAGTGGCCCAGGCAGCTGCTGCCATGTGGACACAAGCTCTGCTGCCCAGGAGGGTCCCGTAGTGCAGGGGTTTGCAGATGGCAACGTAGCGGTCGTAGGACATGATGGTGAGAAGATAAAACTCTGCTGAAGCTAAAAAGACAAACAGAAAGAGCTGTGCAGCACACCCTGCATAGGAAATGACCCTGGTATCCCACAGAGAGTTGGCCATGGACTTGGGGACAGTGATGGAGAGGGAGCCCAGGTCGAGCAGGGCGAGGTTGAGCAGGAAGAAGTACATGGGGGTGTGGAGGTGCTGGTCCCAGGCTATGGTGGTGATGATGAGGCCGTTGCCCAGGAGGGCAGCCAGGTAGATGCCCAGGAAGAGCCAGAAGTGCAAGAGCTGCAGCTCCCGTGTGTCTGTGAACGCCAGGAGGAGGAACTGGGTGATGGAGCTGCTGTTGGACATTTGCAGCCTCTGGGCATGAGGACCTGTGCAAGGAGGAAATGACAGTGACAAGTTAGGGGAGACTTCTCTGAGGAAAATAAACAGGCTGTTTCTCATGGAAAACCCACTCCCTGATGGAGGGATGTTTCTGCTCATTCTCTCATTCTACCAACTGAATAAAACCAGTTCATTACAGTTTAAGCTTGGGCAGCTTGGGCATCTCGTTTCCATGAACACAGTTCTGGGGCAAGATCTGCTGAGCTGTTGTCAGAACAAAAACTGACCCATACTGCCACCCCAACCCCACAGAGCAAGAGCACCAGGGACAGGTGGAGAAACAGGGAAGGACACTGCAGTGCTATTAGAAAACAAAGCAAGGACAGAAAGGCAGACGGGCATGCTGTGGAACCTTCTCCTTACCCAGCTGTGCTGCTGCCACTTACGTAATGACACTGTAGAGCAAGTAGGTTTAGGACCTTTTTTGTGTACCACGTTCCAGGAACCCTTCACCTGGAGGTCCAGCTGCTGAGGTGGAGACTCGTGACCTGGACCCCATGGCTCTGGGGCAGAGGCTCTGCTGGGGAGGAGAGGAGACCAGGGGTTGCACTGGGAAATGTGTTTGCACTCGAGAGGATGTGACAGAAGTTCCTAAATCCTGTCCCCAGCATTTCTGGTAGCAGTTAACTCTTCCTGCCCATGTCTGTGCTTCCTGCAGCTGTGTCTCTGTCCCTGGATCTGCTCCCTCTCAGTGTCACAGACCCTGTCCCACCCGCTGTGTGCTCAGCTCTGTCCTGCTCACACCTCCTGGCACTGCCCAGGGGCAGCTCTGTGTGTGCAGGGGCTCAGGAGCAGCTCAGACAAGTCCTAATGAGAACTGGGGTCTCAGTGTCCTCTCCAAAGCAGAGAAATAAATCCCCACCTCCCACAGCACACCCGGCCAACCAAGAGTGGAAAACTGAAAGCACAGACTCCTTCCCTTGCAGCTGTTCCTCTCTTGATGTCGTTGTTCAGAAGAACCCTCTGTCATGTCTGTGCGGTTGATCTGGAGCTCTGAGAAGCCCTGACCCACACAGCACCCTTCAAGCCCACAAGTTCCCTGCCTGCCCTGCCGGGGTTCGCTCTTCCACCCACAGCTGCTGCCATGGGATCTCCCCGGCAGGCTGAGCGCTGACCCTGGCAGGCGGCAGACTCCCTGCCCCAGCACAGCCCTGGGGTGCAGGGACCCTGCTCTGCAGGACAGCCCTGGGAACCCCTGGGTGCACAACTTGCTTCTCAGATTTTTGAAGTTGCTGAAAAAGATCCCCTTCCTTACAGATGCCACCAGCTGTGCCCGTGCCAGTTTTAGGAGATGCCTCCAGGAGCTACAGCTGCATTGCCCTGCACCCAGAGACTTACCATGGCAAGGGCTGCAAAGGTTTCTCCTCCAGTGAGCTCTCAGTCATCCTCCCAATCCTGACCACCTTTAATCTCTCTCTGCCTTGCTCGTCTCCCTGAGATCCCCAGGCAGAGCCCTCAGCCCTGCTGCGTGTGCAGAGGAGCTGCTCCTGGGCAGAGCTGTCTCTCTGCAGCGCTGCTGCTTGCCAGGAGCTCCCTCTGTCCCAGGAGCCCAGCCCAGCTCAACAGCACAGGAGAAGCCCAAGACACTTTAACGACCCTTCTGGTGGGTTTGGTGCTGAGTCCATGAACCTCAGACCCTGAGGGGAAGCTGATGAAACCTCTCAAGAAGTCAGATTCAAACTCCAAAGTTTCTTGCAATGTTAATGAGTCCCACTGAGGGACACTACTGAGGAACAGACCCCAGGGTCTGGTTAGAGAAGAAAACGGGATGCAGTGACAACAGGTCAGGAAAAGCAAGGTGAAGTTCTCTTAGATGCTGAGTAAACCTGTGTGTGTTTTATTAATCAAAGGGACAAGCCCTGACCCCCAGCCCTGGGAAGGCAGATCCTGTCCATCAATGTTGCCCAGTACCCTTCCTGGACAGTGTGATGTGGGGCTGTGCAAGGCCAAGGGCAGGACTATGGTCCCACACCTCCCAGGTTCCTGGCTGGGGACAAGGAGGCCATGAGGCCCCTGTGCTGGAAGGACAAGGTGTCTCCTCACAGGCATCAGAGGTGCAGACAACAGCCATAGCCAAGGGGAGAAGGAGGTCATGTCTGTTGGGGCTTTCAACCTCTTTACATCCCGTGATCATCTCCACCACAGCCTGTCCTGTGCTGTGGCATCCCCTGCACCTCTTTCCCTGCAGGCTGCAGACATCCCCCCTGCTGCCCCACCTTGCTCTTGTCTGAGCATCTTCCTCCCTTTGCTGAGATCTCTGCATCCTCCCCAGCTGTTCCTTGAAGCACAAAGCCTTGGGCTGATGCAGACTCCCTCTGCTGACCTGCTCCACCACAGCACTGCCCTTCCAGTCACATTCCTTTCTGCTCATCTCCAGCCTGGACCTCTCCAGCTGCACTTTGTGCCATTATTTCTTTCCCATGCTCTTTCCCAGTATGCAGAAAACCTCCACCACCTCTGAAACCACCCTTCAAGCACTCTCAGGCTACTCCTCCACTGCTGCAGCCTCCCCAGCGCTGCTGGGTCAAAGCCGCCCAGGTCCCTCATCATCCCACACCATGTGCACAAGGTGCTGAACCTGCCTTGGCAGAGCCCTGCACTCTCCAGTTCCTCCCTGCTTCTCCAAACTGGGAAGCCGCACACTGGCACACCCCCGTGTGTGTGGGGTCACACCAGTGCTGAACCGAATGGGATGAGAACTCCAGGTGTCTGGGTCCCCACGCTCCTCCTCATGCAGCCCCGTGTGCAGCTGCTTTGTTCATGGTGAGCGTGCACCACGGGCTGGTGTGGGGACCTTGGAGTGCCCAGGCCCTTCTCCTCAGGGTCACTGCTCAGCGTGTCAGGTCCTGCTCTGTCCTGATGGATGGGGTTATTGTCCCACCCTGATACAGCACTGGTAACTTCTCTTTGTACAACTTCAGAGCTTTCTGCTGGTTGAATACCAGATATTCACAGGGTCTGGACTCTCCCTGGACTGAAGCTCCATTTGCTCAGCTGTTAATGTTTTCATGCAGGTGGTTTATCCTGATAAGGGTTTCTCTCCTAAGATAACAGGATAAGGAGCTACAGGACACTACAAATACCATCTCCTGGAGAAACTGTGGGGTCTTGGGGGTCTGTTACTCACAATGTCAGAGATCTGGACTCACAGGGGTAGATTCTCCTCTTGTGAGAGAACAGCAGGAATGCATGAAATTCAGCCTGGGGACAGAAAATATCAGCTGAAGGTTGAGGAGTCAGCATGAGAGGGCAGAACAACATGGGCAATGTTGTGGTGACTGGACATCAGCTACTGACTCACTGATGAGGAAGAGAAAATACATGAGGCCTCCTTCAAGACAAATGAAAGAAGCATCATGTTGTCAGGGCGGTGTCCTCGTATCAGACGTGAGATATCCAGTATCTGCAAGGTACCAGCCATGCATGAGGGGTTGGAGCTCATTGACAACATCTTCCTGACACGGGTGACTGAGGAGTCAGTGAGGTGAGGTGCCCTGTGGGACTTCACACTTACAAACCACAAAGAGTTGATCAGGATGGAACAGTCAGGGATGGGAAAGGGGAGCTGAGGCTCCTGGGAGATGATCACAAGGCCAAGAGCAGGATTTCAGGAGAGCAAGCTTTGGCCTGCTGAGGGACCTGCTTGGGTCCTATGGGATATGACCTTGGTGTCTGCAGTGCTTTTCTCTCACATTTCCTCCCTCCTCTCTCCCACCTGCTGTTGTGCAGCGTTTTTTACCCTTTCTCAAATACAATATCCCAGCGGTGCTGCCAGCATCACTGAGAGGTTCAGATTTGGCAAGGAGTGGGTCCATCTTGGAGCAGCTGAAATCGGCTCTGTCTGACGTTGGTCAAACTCCTGTTATCTTCTCAGAGAGGTGGAACTGTGGCACATCCACACCCACCCCAGTTCTAAGACTTCGCCATGTAAATCCTGCTAGATGTTACAAACTACTTGATCATAGAGAAGAAATGGAAAACATCTTCTGTCAGCAGCCTTAGGATGTCTCCAGTCAATTAGCAGGTTCCTATGGGGAACTTTAGTTTCCCTGACATTACCTGGCCAGGCAAAGCTGCAGGTGCCACCAGTTCAAACGATCTTGGGCCAACATATGAAGATGTCTGCCTGGTGGGCCAAGAAGAGAGATGCTCGCCTAGATCTGGTATGGAATGAAGAAGGAAGAGCTGGTGAGGGATGTCAACATCAGTGTCCACCTTGGCTGTTGTGACCAGGACACAGGGGGTCCCAGACACCAGAGAGGAGGGAGGAAGGCCAGCAGCAGAGCACAGGCTGGTGGGCTCCAGAGGAGAAGACTTTGACATACTGGGGAATGGTGGGCAAAGTAGGAAGTAGGTCTGGAAGTAGGAAGTAGGTCTGAAGGGTGAAGGAGCTCAGGAAATCTGATCAGACTTACAGGGCAGCCTGCTCCAAGCAAAGAATTTTCTCTGCAAGTGCTCATGAAAAGAAGTATTTATGTCATTGAGGGTGCTTGTCTGAATTGATGGAGCTCCAGGGCAAAAAGGCAGCACACAGGAGGTGGGAACAGGGGAAGCTGCAAAAGAAGAAATTTATATCATGGATGTAGGAATAATGGCAAAGATTCCCTGGGCTTGATTCTTGAATGGGAGTCTGAGGGCAGCAAGACGAGCTGACATTGCTTCATTTGCAGTAAAAGAACAGACACCCTGTCTAGATCATGGGTCTGCTACTGAACTTCGTAAGAGTAGAATCAGACAGGACTGAGGTTCTTCATGGCTTCTTTGCCTCCATCTTTTTCAGCAAGGTTTCCTGGGACTTCATTCCTAAAGGAGAACACCCAGGAGTGGATTGGGCTCAAGTCAGGGGTGACCTGAACAAACTCAGACACCATTACAGAACAGGAGATGGGTCATTTGACCAGGTCCTTGAACACAAGTATCACTGTGCTGTGTCACCTGAGATTCCCAGGAACACCTTCTGGTCCAGAGGAGTATGACCCCTCTTGAGGTGTCCTGGCCTGTCTCCTCACTCACATGGTGATTTAGGCACCCACTTTTCCATTATTTTCAGTCTTTATCAGGAGACGCTCCAGAACAATATGAAAATGAAACTGCTGAGACCACCTGTTCTGGAAAGGGAGGGAAGGGTGAGCAGGGAAGGAAATAGAACAAATGTGGCTTTATTGCTGTTTATTATGGAAATGCTCTCTGTTTGGCTATTCCTGAAATCTCTCTAATCATTCACACCAGATTTGAAACGTTTAGGAAAATGCTGCACAGAGCCTTGGCTTGTAAGAGCATTTTCGATGTTCATGAGCCCTCTGCTGCCATGATCCTGAACTGCAGCTACTGAAACAACAAACCTCTGATGAAGTGAAAGGCAGAAGCAAACCCCAAGTTTCTGAGGGTGTGTGGGACCCCATGAAGGGCCATCGCTGACACAGCTGTGAAGGAAACAACCAGTGCAGGTCCCTGTCCCTGGAGGCTGGTCAAGGAAAGACTTGGAGACACTGGTTACAGGTGGTGAGGGCCATGTGGAGGTGGCTCTGATGCCATGTCAGCCCCTGATGCTTGTTCATCACCAGAATGTTTGAGCCCTGATCCCTGGGACCTGGTAGATCTTTCTCAAATATTTATCAAGGTTTTTCCTGCGGACAGTGTGTTTTGTATTTTGGGAGTTGGTTTTATGTGAACTGCTGTTGCTTTAACTGCAAGGCTCTGGTTTTCTGTGGAGCTGCAAATGCCTGCGAGTTCCTCATAACTCATCCAGCTTCTTTCATACACCTGGCAATGGTCACCAATCAGCTCAATGTCCCAGTCACAAACTTGCTTTAATCCTCTATTTGGATCCATACCCATCACTCCAAGAGGTTCATGCATCCACCAGGCTCATGGATGATTCCTGAGGACCATCCAAGTGTGGGCAGTGTAAGAGAGGAGCAGAGCAGGGTCAGCTCATGGGCCATGACTGAGCACAGCCACCCCAGCAGCAGCCATTCCCCATCTCCCAGGCACAGCCATGCCCACAGGATGGAAATGTCACTGCCATATAAGATCAGCCCAAGAGAGGCCTTTCTTCCTTCCATATTCCCAGGAAATTCTTCCTCCTGTTCCTCCTCCACCTGCAGACATCAACTGCTTTCCATTTCTGGGCTCAGACATGGCTGGAAGGGCTCACTGAAGCCATCAGCCATCTCATTGCTTCTCCCTGACATGCCCTGACCCTCTCCCACACCTACACATGGCCAATCACGGCTGCTCAGGGCCTCCCGCTCTTTAGAAGAGGCCTCGAGCTTCCTGGTTCTTCCTGGTGCTTGTTATAAACTTCCTCACTCTCTCCAGAGTTCATGGTGAGCTGTCTAGTCCATAATAGCCCCTTTATGACTATGTCTTACTGAATGGTTGTGTTTTTATGATCATTTGTGCAGAAAGGGCAGTCACAGGACAGCACCCAATGTGTCAAAACTGATGCTGAGTGAAATACCGTAAAGCCCTGATGAGTTACCCCTGTGTCTGTGTCTCTCCTGGAAGGAGTCTGTCCCGAGAAGGGGATCCAGCTCCTGCCACTCTCTGCAGAGGCACATGAGCAGTGTCCGTGCACCTGGGGACACAAAGGGTGACGTTTGCCAGACCACCCTGCATCTGAACCACTTAGATGTGTGCTTGTGGATGAGGTTTGAAGTCTTATAGTGCCAATACCTATTTAATTGATATTGCCAGAGGGACTTCCACAGATGCAGGTTACTATTTCACAGATATTTAAATATAAGCATATTAAAGTTTTATTTTTCTTTAAAAACTGACATTCCTAGAGAAATTACACAAACACTTGAAGGATTATTCATGCCTTTTGACATGATTATCCACAGAAGGCCACCAGCTTTGCATCTCAGGAAATGGGACGCCAGAGTTCAAGGGCAGGATGGTTTGGGCTCTGTCCTGGGATCTGGAAACTGAAACGTGCTCCCACCTCCCAGCCCCCTGCCCTCCTCAGTGAGGGTGTGAGACATTCTGCCAGCGAGGGCTGAACTCACAGTCATGGCCAGTATCTTATGTCCAACTGCAGCCAATGGTGTTCTGCCAGCTCAGGACTGGAGCATCCATTGCTGGAGGTGTTTAAAACACATGGAGATGTGGCACTTTGGGATATGATTTAGTGGTGGAGTTGTCAGTGTTTGATTTACGGTTGGACGCCATGTTCTTAAGGGTCTTTTCCAGCATAAATGATGCTATGATTCTATGATTTGGGTTGGAACCATTTCAGTTCCATCAACTTCAGCTTCCCTCAGAGGCTGCTGTTGTGTGGCACAACTGTCCTGGCTCTCCAGGCAGGTTGGGCACTGGTTTGGTGCCTGCATTGGCAGTTTTCCCCTTCCTGGGGTAAAAGGCTGTTGAGGAGAGACAGTTGTAGAGATTTGGGTCACAGGGGTTTGAAGCAATCCTTTCAAAATCTGAGCAGGCTGGGCTTTGGAGCCCAGGAAAAATGGAGATGCTCTGAAGGATGTTTTTGAACAGTGGTACTGTCACTAGTAACAGAAACAGGGAACTCCTTATTCTCACTGATGATGATGATAAACTGAAGCTCTTTAAGTTCATTCCTAGCAGCCATTCTTGCTTTTCTAAAAATCTACTACACCTCAGTAGTTGTGTCTTGAAAGAAGTTCTTAGAACAATGCTTTTTCTCTTTTTTTTTTTTTTTTTTTTTAAATAATTTAAAAAATACACCTCCTGGACAGAATTAGCCCAAAATCATCCTTCTTTCATAACTTTTGGGGTTTTTTTTGCTTTTCCGTGTTTGAGGTGGAGGTGGCATAGGAGAATATTGCCTTCTTGAGAGCAAGGTGGCCAAGGAACAGATCCCAGGTCAGTGCAGAGGCACAAAGGAAGCCAGAATCTTTATGTGGTGTGCACTGACACACACTGTCACCTGCATTTCCAGTCTCTGCAGTCCCAGCTGTGCAGCAGAGTCTGGAGTTCTGAGCTCCCTTCATCTGCCCTGTGTGACACGTGTAAAATGGAACTACCCCAGTCAAATGGCTGGTTTTGATTCTCTTCACAACCTGAAGCACCACACAGGTCAGCAGACAAGCCAGGATACCCAAAAAATCCTCACATATCCTTCACTTACAGTTTGGGTGTTTGCTGGCATCTCAGCAGACATGGCATTTGGATTCCCGGGTTCAAGGAGCTGGTCAAGTGCTTTTTCAACATCTCTGTAGTGGTGACTTTAATGCCTGGCTGATGTGCAGACTCTGTACATGGAGGCTGACACCTCTTGAACAACCTGCTCTGAAAGGATGAACAAGGTGGGCATGAGGACAGTAAAAAAGAACCTGGGTGACGGTAAACAAGAGCGGATGAACAAGTTGTGGTCAGGGCTGTTTGGGGGCACTTGTAAAGCAGCCCTGGACCTTCTCTGAATTATTCCTGTGGTCAGAGAGAACCTGAAAGCTGTCTCTGAATTGAAAACATGAAGAGGATGAAAGGACAGCGTCATTCAGGCTGGAAGGGATCTCAGCAGGTTTCTTGACCAACCTCCTGCTCAAAGCAGGGTCAGACCAGATTACTCAGGGCTTGATCCAGACACATCTTGGTCACTTTCTGGGGTAGAGTGGATGCACACTCCTAGGACACAGCTTCCAGTGCTTGACTGTCCTCATGACTGGAAAGTTTCTCACTGTCTATAGCAATTTTCAAGCCCAAACATCCAGATTGTTTTTTTCCTGTCTTGTTACACACTAACACAGACCATAATATACTGCCTTGGGCACAAGAATATTGTGGGGGATGATGTTGAATGCCTTGCTGACTTCCAGGTAACAGACCATCAATGTTCTCCACACGTCCACAACACTGTCCTTTCCTCACAGAAAGCAAAGAGGATGGACAGGCACAACCTGCCCTGGGTAAACCCCGTCACCTTCTCTTCCAGACACCCAGAAATGGGGTCCCAGTGGAGATGTTCTGGGGCACAGCCCTTAGTTCCCCTGCTCACCCATTGGCCATTTTGAAAAGTGCACACACTGTGTGAGAGCTGCCAGTGGTCAGGGAGTCCCTCCAGTCTCCATGAGCTTTCCAAGATGGTGGAGAGTGGCCTCAATGCGACATCGTCCTGCTGTCTCAGCTCCTGGGATGCTGCCCCTGCTGTCCCATAGACTGGAAAGGATTGTGGTAGTTCCAGTGACCCCTGACTTGATCCACATCTTCTGCTGGTTGTTCTGCCTCCAGTCACAGAGGCCTGGTAGACCTTGCTGGTGAAGCGGAAGAACAAGAGGACACAGGGATTCTTCCCTCTTACTCTTCTTATATTCATCAGTGGCCACACAGTGTCTTTGTTTCTCCTTTAACTGTTCCTGCAGTAGTAACAGCTCATTATGGGCCCTTGAATTGCCTTAGAGGTCCAGACTGAGTTCTGATCTGGGCTGTCCTGTGCTTGGAGGCTGCTGTCCTTGCAGACCAGATGAACTCACTTCTGCCACCCTGCCTGGCAGTTCATTCCACCCGTGTCACAGCTCTGTCTGCAGCACTGACAGCTCCAGCTCCCCAGTCAGGTCCCTGGCTGAGGCCATTGCCTCACATCTGGGCTGGACCACTCCAGCTGTGGCACCAGCCCAGCTCTGACCTGCCACAGGAAACCTGGTACCAAGTGTCCAGGAGTCCATGTGTGCAAAGGCTTTGCTTCAGAGCACAGACATGGCATGGCCAAAGATTGATGAATGTCTCTCTAGACCTGGCAGTATAAAACCAGAACAAAATGCCTACATTCCTTCAACTGAAGATATTCCTCCCTCAGCTTGGAGAAATCAAATCATTTGCTGTAACATTCCCGGTGTCCTGTCTACTGATGGGAAAATAAAAGATGATTCTCATACCAATTTATTGTTTAATACAAAGAACACAATGCTGGAAAGAAGTGTTGCTGCAGAGGACAGAGAATCAACATCACTGATTACTTGAGGTTGTTTGAAAGGATGTGTCCCTGGAGACCCAGGGACACCTGGAGGGAGCCCAGAGGGGACAGAGAAAGGGACATCATGGGCTGCTCCTGTGCTGCTGAGCTGGGCTGGGCTCCTGGGACAGAGGGAGCTCCTGGCAAGCGGCAGCGCTGCAGAGAGACAGCTCTGCCCAGGAGCAGCTCCTCTGCACAGCGCAGCAGGGCTGAGGGCTCTGCCTGCAGCACCGAGGGCACAGGAGCCAGGCAGAGAGAAGGAAATGCAGTCCAGGGTGGGAGGATGCTGAGAGATCACTGGAAATGAAATCTTCTAGGATATTAAGCATGTGGCTGCAGAGCATTGCATCTGCAAATCTTGGCAGGATCTCAGAAAGCTGTCACATTGCAGAGCCTGCAGGAGATGTAAGTACAACTCTCAGAGATTCTCTGATGCAGAGGAGAGGATGTGCTGCAGAGCAGGGGTTGCCTTCTGTACTGTAAGAGTGACAAGATGTGAATGCTGTGTTCTCCCAAGGGTGGCTGCGGGGTGTAATTGTAAATGTGCAGGCAGGGGTGCCCAGGGCTGTCCTGCAGAGCAGGGTCCCTGCACCCCAGGGCTGTGCCAGGGCAGGGACTCTGCCGCCTGCCAGGGTCAGCGCTCAGCCTGCCCGGGGAGATCCCAGCAACACTGAGGGCAGAAGCTGCCACATGAAGGAGCAAACCCTATAGGGCAGGAAATGTGTTTCTCCTGTGGAGAGGGTGCTGTGTGGGTCAGGGCTGCTCACATCTCCAGATCACCCCCAGCATTTTTTCAATGGGATGCCTCAAGGACAAGATCAATGCAAGGATTACCAGACAGAAAAGGAGCTTTCCTGAGCCTGTCTTTTCAGTTTCCTATCCCAAGTGGTGGGGGGTGCAGGAAAGGATAAAATGAAAATGAGCTCTCATGCTTAAACAAGTCACTGAGACTCCTGAACTGCAACTCTGAGTGATCAGCACATCTGCCAGAAGGCTCATAACATCCCTTCACCACCCCTCTGCCTGTGCACAGCACCTGCATCACCTTGGCTGGACCCCTCAGCCTAGTCTGACCTGTCCTGTTTTCCAACCTGCAAACAGGAAGATGCCCCCAGGCAGTGCCCTGGGAACAGGCAGGATCTGTAGGGCCAGGGGGAGGGCACAGAGGGTGGGATGGGGTCTGTGAGCACTGACAGGGAAGAGACATGGACAGGGAAACACCTCCCAGGGGGAGAATCTCCAGGCAGCAGGGAAATGATCAGAAATGAGAGGAAAATAAACCCAGAATTGTTATGGGAGGGAGAACAGAGAAAAGTCCCTGTGATCCCCTGCAGTGCAGATCCCTCTGTGAGCAGCCCCCTGGCCTCCTGTCCCACCCAGCAAAGCCTCTGCCCTCAGGGCCGGGGGCTCCAAGGCATGGAGCAGCTCCTGTGCAGCCAGAGCTCCAGTTCCTCTGCAGAGCACAGGGGCTGAGAGCAGCTGCCCGGCAATGTTGGTGTCTGGGAGGTGGCTGCACAGCTGGGGAAGGGTGACGCTGTCTGAGTGCCCGGCTGCCTCTGCCCTGGCCTCTCTCACACCCACCCTCACCGCATTGTCCTTCTTGCTCCCCTGCTCTGGGTCACTGCTGTTGGGATCTTGTTCTTGCTGCCAGACTCTCTGGGGACGGCAGTTTCATCTGCAGAGTCACAGCCTGATCTTGTGGGTCCTTTCCTGCAGGTGTGTCCATGGGAACACGTGTCCCAGCTTTGCTCTGACCTGTGGGGTGTGGGCAATGCAGTCTGTGGGTCTGGGGACTGATCCATGTGTGTCTTGGGCTAAACGTGGGGTGCTGAGACCTTGGGAAAGGTTGGACATGTTGTTCTCTGTGGTGGATCCCTCTGCTCTCAGCAGTGCCTGGTGGCTTTTCAGGGTAACATGGGAGTGTGATCAGCCTCTGTCTCAGAAAAGTGCCAGCCCAGGGCAGCTGGAGCAGGACAGAGGGACAGAGCAGCTGCCCTCACTCTGCACTGACCCACAGGCATCCTCTGGTCTCACAGGACTCACTCTGTTCTCCCTGAGTGCAGGAGAAATGCTGAGGGCTTCTGACACCCAACAACACTCCCCAGGGTGGGAGGGCAGAAGCAGATGTAGAAACACCAGACCTCTCCAACTCAGTTTCTCAGGCCTGGGGGTACAGATGCTGACAGTCCCTTCTGCACCAGGAGCGGTTCCAGCTGACAAATCCGAACCCCAGGACTGGCCCCTGCCCACCCAATCACACAGGGTCAGGCTGACTGCTCAAGAGCCCCTGGGCAGAGACCCTGCTCTTCATTGCACACTCACCAAGCACCCACGAGGCCTCCAGCCAGGACGTTCTCCTGGAAAAAGAAAAAAATGGGTCTCTTTGTGGGAGGGTCTGTGAGAAATGGCTTTGGCTTTTTCCCAGAGAAGTCTCATCAAAACCGTCACTGTCTTTTCCTCCTTGCACAGGTCCTCATGCCTACAGGCAGCAAATGTCCAACAGCAGCTCTATCACCCAGTTCCTCCTCCTGGCGTTCACAGACACGCGGGAGCTGCAGCTCTTGCACTTCTGGCTCTTCCTGGGCATCTACCTGGCTGCCCTCCTGGGCAACGGCCTCATCATCACCACCATAGCCTGGGACCAGCACCTCCACACCCCCATGTTCTTCTTCCTGCTCAACCTCGCCCTCCTTGACCTGGGCTCCATCTCCACCACTGTCCCCAAGTCCATGGCCAATTCCGTCTGGGACACCAGGGCCATCTCCTACACAGGATGTGCTGCCCAGCTCTTTCTCTTTGTCTTTTTCATTTCAGCAGAATATTTTCTTCTCACCATCATGTCCTACGACCGCTACGTTGCCATCTGCAAACCCCTGCACTACGGGACCCTCCTGGGCAGCAGAGCTTGTGTCCACATGGCAGCAGCTGCCTGGGCCGCTGGGTTTCTCAACGCTCTGCTGCACACGGCCAATACATTTTCACTGCCACTGTGCAAGGGCAATGCCCTGGGCCAGTTCTTCTGTGAAATCCCCCAGATCCTCAAGCTCTCCTGCTCACACTCCTACCTCAGGGAACTTGGGCTTCTGGTGGTCAGTGTCTGGTTAGGATTTGGGTGTTTTGTTTTCATTGTGGTGTCCTATGTGCAGATCTTCAGGGCCGTGCTGAGGATCCCCTCTGAGCAGGGACGGCACAAAGCCTTTTCCACCTGCCTCCCTCACCTGGCCGTGGTCTCTATCTTTGCCAGCACCTCCTGTTTCGCCCACCTGAAGCCCCCCTCCATCTCCTCTGTTTCCCTGGACCTGGTGGTGTCTGTTCTGTACTCGGTGGTGCCTCCAGCAGTGAACCCGCTCATCTACAGCATGAGGAACCAGAAGCTCAAGGATGCCCTGAGGAAACTGATGACTGGATTATTTCCTTATAGCTATTAACTGCCCATCATCTTCTGCATAACAGTTATAGTGTAAATTGTTGTAGGCCCTAGCTGTCTTCTGTATTTTTTGTTGCTGCTTGTGGTTTTTCACATGTGGTAATATTGTCATCCCCTTTTCAATTCACTGTCTTCTTTGCTTACTGAGGGGTTGTGTGAATGAGAAGCTGTGCTCTATGTGTGTTTCAACAAATGAAAAGGCCTTGCATTATCTATTTTTTTCTGAGATCCTTTCCTCAAGACGTGCTTGGAGCTGCAGGGACAGTTCCTGCGGTCGGTGGAGGGGAAAAGAGTCCATCATGGCAGCCCTGCCAGGGAGCACCAGTGCTTGTTCTTCCAGAGCTGTTCTGGTTCCACTCCCCCACTCTCCTTCTCATCCCTGGTGTTGGTGCAAGGCCTGAGTGCTCTGGCAGCTTGGTCCCCGTCCTGCTGTGTGTCAGTGCTGTGAGCGCAGGCAGGGACAGGCAATGGGCACTGCTGTGACAGAGCTGGCCTCACAACAGCCTTTCCAGATTGAAAGGTGATCTTGTCAGGGCAGGACCAGAAGGTTTAGGTCTTCTTCAAAAGATTCTCTGAAGAATTTGCCCATGAATATGGCCACAGATGAGACACGAGTGTACAGCTGAGCAGTGTGTGTGTGCAGGGCTGGCACAGCAGTGTCCTCTCACAGCCAGGCCTCCTGCCAGAGACCTGCAGGACCAGCAGAGCAGGGGCTGGGCTGTGCCCCTGTGCACTGGACACCCCACGGAAGGAGCCTCAGGTCAATCACCATGCACTGGCCCTCACAACCACCATTCCCAGCACTGACCTCTCACCCACAGTGTCCCTCCACAGAGGGACACTGAATGCGTAGTTCAGCAGTCCATGTTTGCTTTGTACAGGTGTCGAGGTTTTGATTGCGGGATGGCAACCGTGGCAGATGTAGTGTTACCCCACTCTCCTCCCCCTTCCTTTTTCAGCTCCTTCCTCTCCCCGGTTCCCACTAAGGACAGGTGATCAGGAGAGAAAGGAGGACAGAGAAAAGAGAGATGGAAAAATTATAAATGTTTTACTAATAAAAATAGAGAAAATACAAAATATACAAAACCGATCTTTAAAGCCCCAGCAACTGCTCAGGCAGATGAGGGGCTGGCAGCCGACATCCTGGCCTGGACTCTGCAGCCAACCGGAGCTGGATTCAGTCTGTCACTGGCCTCAGTTCGCAGGGACTACTAGCAAGGTCCTCTCCTAATGTCGGCCATCAGCAAAAGGGACGAGATCCTTGGGATTTCCCACTTTTATATGAAGTATTCATATGAATGGAATCTTATACTCCATTGGTCAGTTTCTTGGCCACTTGTTCCACAGAATCACAGAATGCTAGGGATTGGAAGGGACCTGGAAAGCTCATCCAGTGCAATCCCCCCATGGAGCAGGAACACCCAGCTGAGGTTCCACAGGAAGGGGTCCAGGCGGGTTTGAATGGCTGCAGAGAAGGAGACTCCACAACCTCCCTGGGCAGCCTGGGCCAGGCTCTGCCACCCTCACCAGGAAGAAGTTTCTTCTCTTATTTAAGTGGAAACTCTTGTGTTACAGTTTGTACCCACTACCCCTTGTCCTACCATTGGTTGTCACCGAGAAGAGCCTGGCTCCATCTTCCTGACACTCCCCCTTTAGATATCTGTAAACATCAATGAGTCCCCCCTCAGTCTCCTCTTCTCCAGCTCCAGAGCCCCAGCTCCCTCAGCCTTTCCTCACACGGGAGATGCTCCACTCCCTCCAGCATCTTTGTTGCCCTGCGCTGGACTCTCTCCAGCAGTTCCCTGTCCTTCTGGAACTGAGGGGCCACAACTGCACACAATATTCCATGTGTGGTCTCCCCAGGGCAGAGCAGAGGGGCAGGAGAACCCCTCTGACCTACTGACCACCCCCTTCTAACCCACCCCAGGTACCATTGGCTTCCTGGCCACAAGGGCCCAGTGCTGGCTCATGGTCACCCTGCTGTCCCCAGGACCCCCAGGTCCCTTTCCCCTGCACTGCTCTCTAGCAGGCTGTTTCCAAACTTCTACTGGAACCTGGGGTTGTTCCTGCCCAAAGTCAAGACTCTACACTTGCTCTGGTTATATTTCTTTACATTTTTCCCTGCCCAACTCTCCAGCCTGTCCAGGTCTCTGGATGGCAGCACAGCCTTCTGACGTATCAGCCACTCCTCCCAGTTTCGTGTCACCAGCAAACTTGCTGATAGTACACTGTATTCCCTCAGTTTCTCGTTGCCCCTCTCACAAGATGTACATCTGTCCTTACCAGTGACCTCACATTCCACTGCTATGTTTACCAAAACATGTATCTCTTTCTCCAGGAAAATGCAGCTAATATGAAGCTTTAGCTGACAGGCAAATTCACTAAAAGAGAAACTTGTGTGTAACAAAACCAGGACAACAGATGAGAAGTGAACATGTGCATCATGTACGTGAGGTGACATGAACACAAGTGAGCACAAACATCATCTGCTATTCCTTGCCGTTCCATGAAGGCCTGTGGCACAGACAAGGTCTTGAGGTCACTTCATGTTGGGAGGAACATCCCATAGGAAATCACCTGAATGCAGCAGTTGTACTTCTTTGAACTGAGGTCCCCGTGTCCATTCCTCGTGATGTGGGACATGGGTGACACAGCAGAGGCCTGAGGTGTCTCCTGTCCTTTGGGAGTGGCAACAGGAGGCCAGTGCCCCTGTGTCTAAAAGGGACAGACTCTGTCTCTGAGCATCCCTGGGTGCATAAGGAGTCCATGAAGCCATCTCAGATGTGGACACCTGTCAGACACTGACATTTCTGTGTGTGACTCCAGAAACAAACCCCGCTGCCCAATGAGATTCATCTCAGCTGCCTTAGGATCCTTGCAAGTCCTCCAGTGTGCTACGTCACCATTGCCCGTTATTCTGGATTGTGATCTCATAAGAACCAGGGTAATCAGAGAGGTTCTGGGGTCCTTGGAAAAGGCAAATATCAAAGCCATGTTCAAAAAGGCCAGAACAAGTATTGGGAGAATTGCACATGGATCAGCCTGCCTCTGTCCCTGGGAAGGGGGTTGGACACATCCTATCATAGAGTGGGATTTCAGCTCTTTTTAGGGAGAGGAAAAGGGTGTCGAGGCCGCGAACAGCTTCCTCTGGTTCACCCGGCCTTGAGCAAGACAGTGAGATAAGATGTGTGAGACAAGGGCTCTCTTCAGGCAAGGCGAAGAGGTGGGATGGGTGTCTACAGGCTGCAGGGAAAGAGGGACAGGTGCAGCACTGTGTAGGACACGCTTCAGTCTTGGTCAGGTCCGGGGTGCTAAGGAGGGGAATGGATGGGTGTGGTATTATGAGTTCAGTTGTGTCTCAGACACTCATAATCCAGTCAGCAGTGTGTGGCTTTGAAGGGGACAGCGAGGTCAGTTCTGTCTCTGGAGGTGACAGCCCAGCAGCAGGGACATGGCTGGGAGAGAACCTCTGCCAAGGCACCCACAGGTCTTACACAGGAGGATGCCTTGGGGACGGGTTGTCATGTCCATCCCACCTGAGAACATGACGGGACAGCAGCAGGGACATGGTCGTGTCTGTCAGAGAAGCTGGAAGAACAGCAGCAGTCATGGGATTTAGGAGATCATGGTGAGGTTACTTCTCTCTGGTCAAGTGCAAGACCACAAGAAGACTAACAGGTTGGGATCCCTGCTTGATGGGCAGTTTATGACGTGGTAAACATTTCCCAAGCAGTGGGAAAAAGCAGCAGAGAAAAAAAAACAAAAATCCACCAAATGCTGATTGGGAAGTGAAGATTGGATATGAGGAGGAAGAAATGTCAGCGGAAGGGCAGTGCTGTGGTGCAAGAGGTCACCCAGAGGGAGCTGGATCAGCCCATGGTTTGTGTTCCAAGAGCAGCCAGTGAGGGTGCAGACACAGCAGTGAAGGTGCAGAAATGCTGGGGTGAGAGCAGGTGGGGAAGCGAGATGGGTGTCTGCAGCCTGCAGGGAAAGAGGGGCAGGGGTAGGACCGTGTAGAACAGCCTGTGGTGGAGATGGGAAAGGGCGCTGGCAAGGCTGGAAGGGACCCACAGAACCCAGGTCTCTGTTCCCTTGGCCATGGCAGTTGTCTCTGCCACTGAGGCCCAGGAGAAGCCGTGTTGTCCTCATGGCTCTGGGGCCTCGGTGCCTCCTTGCAGCCCCATGGGGAAGCTGGAAGTTGTTGTCCCAGTGTTGTCCTTCCCTGGGCCTTGCACACCCACATCCCACGGTCTCAGGAAGAGCCCTGAGCCGTGTGTGAGGGACAGGATCCCCCTTCCCATTGCCTGGAGGTCATGGCCTCTCCTTTCTGCTTCAGAAAGCAAACCAAGGGGTTTCTCAGCATCAGAGCTGAAGAAAAGACTCAAAGGAGACCTCATGGTGGCTACAGCTTCCTCACAAGGGGAGAAGGAAGGGAAGGTGCTGATCTCTTCTCTCTGGTGGCAAGTGACAGAACCCGAGTGAATGGCAGAAGATGTGCCATGGGAGGTTCAGGTTGGAGATGAGGAAAAGGTTCTTCACTCAGAGGTGTTGGACACTGAACAGGCTCCCAGGGAGGTGTCACGGTCTCAACTTGACAGTGTTCAAGAAGAGACTGGACAATGTCCTCAGACACACGGTGTGACCTGTGGGGTGTCCTGTGCAGGGACAGGAGTTGGACTCCATGAGCCTTGTGGGTCCCTTCCAACTCAGGACAGTGATTCTATGAAATACTAGGTCACAAGTCCATGTTTTCATTGTTCAGATGAGATGTAACCATACACATCGTGTGCATGTCCACTGTGTGCATGTGGTGAGATGAACCCAAGGGAGCACAAATGCTGTCAGCTATTCCTTGGGGTGCCATAAAGGTCAGTGGGACAGAGATGGTGTTCAGGGGTCTCTTCCAACCTGTGTTATTGTAGGATTCCATGAATCTTTTCTTTGGAGAGCTCTTTCAAGTCAGAACAGACAAAGGAAGAAGAGAAAAATAATAAGAGTCAGAAGCAAAGATGTAAAATGTCCCAGAGTAAATACAGCAGCTCCTCTGAGGAACGTTTCTCCACTCAAACCCTTGATAGGAAATCTATTGGCTAAATTTGATGAAAGCAGCCAAAGTCTACCTGCTCACACACTGGAGCACAAGGAGGGTGATGGCTGGGTACGATGCCATGTGGTCACTTGTGTCTCAGGAACTCATAGTCCAGTAGAAGCCAATGGCTGTGGAGGGGACGGTGAGGTCACTTCTGCCTCTGCAGGGGACAGGCCAACAGCAGGAACATGGCTGGGAAAGGACTGTGAGGTCACCCATACCAGACGAGCAATCGGGCCCAATCGGCATGGCTTTGTGAAAGGCAGGTCCTGCTTGACCACCCTGATCTCCTTCTATGACAAGGTGACCGGCTGAGCAGATGAGGGAAAGTCTATCGTGGGGAGTGAATGCGCCACACAGGCTGTGGGTGTTGTGTCCTTAGACTGCAGTAAAGCCTTTGACACCGTATCCCACAGCATCTCCTGGAGAAGCTGCAGCTCATGGCCTGGATGGTGTATCTGCGATGGGTAAAGAACTGGCTGGAGGGCCGGGCCCAAAGAGTTGTGGTGAACAGAGCCAAATCCAGTTGATGGCCAATAACGAATGGTGTTGCCTAGGAATCAGTATTAGAGCCAGTTCTGTTTAATCTCTATCAATGATTTGGATGAGGGGATCCAGTGCACCCTCAGTAAGTTTGCAGATGACACCAAGTTGGGTGGGAGTATTGATCTGCTGGAATGGAGGAAGGCTCTACAGATGAATCTGGAGTTGCTGGTTCATTAGGCTGAGACCAATTGTCTGAGATTTAACACGGCCATGCACGGATCCTGCACTTGGATCATAACAACCCCCTGCAACATTACAGACTTGGAGAAGAGCAGCTGGAAATCTGCGTGGTGGAAAAAGACCTGGGGTGTTGATTGACACCAACTGCACATGAGCCACCGTGTGCCCAGGTGGCCAAAAAGGCAACCAACATCCTGGCTTGTATAAGGAATAGTGTAGTGGACAGAATCAAAGCAGCGATCATCCCCTTGTACTCGGTGTGGGTGAGGCCACAACTCGAATCCTGGGTTCAGTTTTGGCTCCCTCACTATAGGAAAGACCTTGAGGTGCTGCAGTGAGTGCAGAGGAGGGGGACAAGAAATCATCCAGAAGGAGCATGAGATCAGTCCATGTCCTTGTGTTTCCAGGAACAGAGCATGAGAGTGGAGACACATCAGTCAACGCACGGAAATACCAGGGTGAGAGCAAGGGGAGGAAGGGAGATGGGTGTCTACAGCCTGCAGGGAAACAGAAGCAGCTGTGGGACAGTGTAGGACAACCTGTGGTGGAGATGGCAAAGGGCACTGGCAAGGCTGGATGTCACCAAGAGAACCCAAGTCTTTGTCCCCTTGGCTACGGCCATGGCCTCTGCCACCAAGGCCTGTGAGGAGACATGTTGTCCTGAGGCACTGGGGCACCTCATGGCCTCCTTGCACACCCCCAGTAAGGCTGGGAGCTGTCACACCATTGTCCTTCACTCAGCATCACACAGCCCACATCCCCCTGGCCCAGGAAGAGCCCTGAGCAATGTGTGAGGGACAGGATCTGCCTTCCCAGGGGCTGGGGGTCAGGCCTTGGCCTCTCTGCTTCACCCAACAAAACCAGGCTTTTCTCAGCACCTCAGCTGCCTGCACATTTCCCTTTGTTTATCTGCCACCATGGCCTCCAATCCTCTGCTCTAACGAGTCCGTGGGGAGGCTCTGCTGGTACTTGCCCTCAGTGGAACTCATTAATACTTCAAGGTACTTAGTACTTTTTCTTCTGACTTTGTCTCTTTGTGTAATTTCCTTTTAACCTTGTACAGTTAATTAAAGAGTTTTCCTAGTCTAGTTACAGAGAATGATTTCAAAAGCCTTGTAATAAAATTATTTTTCTTTTTTAGTAAAGTGTATAATTTAGTATTTTTCAGTTTGGAGAAGAGGTGATTGCAGCATTGATGCTGATCTAGGGTCTCTCCTATGTTCTAGAGTCTTCTCCTGCAGCCTCACCTGGAGCACTGTTTGCAGGGCTGGGTGCCACAGTATTAACAAGATATTACGTGCTAGAGAGTGTCCAGAAGAGGCTATGAACTTATTGCAGGGTTTGGAGGGGAAGCCGTATGAGGAGTGGCTGAAGTCACTTCTTTTTTTCAGCCTGGAGAAAACTGAGAGTTGAGCTCATCATGGTCTACAGCTTCCTCACAAGGGGAGGAGGAAGGGCAGGCATTGAACTCTTGTCTTTAGTGACCAGTGACAGGACCCGAGGGAATGGCAGGAAGATGATCTGGGGGAGGTTTAGGTTGGACATTAGGATAAGGTTCTTAACCCAGAGGTGCTGGACACTGAACAGGCTCCCCAGGCAGTTGTCACAGCCCCAACCTGACAGTGTTCAAGAAGAGACTGGACAACGTCCTCAGACACACGGGTGACCTGTGGGGTGTCCTGTGCAGCGACAGGAGTTGGACTCCATGAGGGTGGTCAGCAAAATTGCTACTTTGGCCTTCCGAAAGGCAGACTTTGATCTGTTCAGAAGGTTGGTTGGCAGAGTCCCTTGGGAGGCAGTCCAGAAAGACAACGGACTCCAGGAAGGCTGTTCTCTCTTCAGGAAGGTGATCTCAGAGGTGCAGGAGCAGCTGTGCCCTTGTGCTAGAAGGCGAGTTCTCAGGGATGAAGTTCCGGTCCGGCTGAACAAAGCTGTGGCTGGAACTTGGGAATAAAAGGAGAATGTATAACCTTTGGAAGAATTGGCAGGAGACTCAAGGGGACTACATGGATGCTTTAGCTGGGCCCAAAGAGTTGTGTTGAATGAAGTCAAATCCAGTTGGTGACCGATTATGAGTGGTGTCCTCAGGGCTCAGTATTGGGGTCAGTTGTGTTTAAACTCTTTATCAATGGTCTGGATGAGAGGATCCAGTGCACCCTCAGTAAGTTTGCAAATGACACAAAATTGGGTGGGAGTGTTGATCTGCTGGACGGTAGGAAGGCTCTGCAGAGGGATCCGACTGGCTGGAGGGTTGGGCTGAGGCCACTTGTATGAGGTTCAACAAGGCCAAGTGCCGCATCCTGCACTTGAGTCAGAACAACCACAGGCAACGCTACAGTCTCAGGGAGAGTGGTTGGAAAGCTGCCTGGAAGTGAGGGACCTGCGGTGTTGATTGACAGCAGATGAACATTAGCCAGTGTGTGCCCAGGTGGCCACCAGCCTCCTGGCTTCTTTCAGGAATAGTGTTGCCAGCAGAACTAGAGGAGTGATCATTGCCTCGTACTCGGCACTGGTGGCGTCGCACCTTAAATGACAAGGAAGACATCGACGTGCAGGAGAGAGATCAGAGGAGGGTGACAACACTGGTAAAGGGGCTGGAGCACAAGTGTGATGGGGAGCAGCTGACGGACGTTGGGGGATTGAGTCTGGAGAAAAGAAGGCTGAGGAGAGACCTTATCACTCTCTACAGCTATCTGAAAGGAGGTTGGAGCATGGAGGGTGTTGGTCTCTTCTACCAAGTACCAAGTGACAGAACAAGAGGAAATGGCCTCAGGTTGTGCCAGAGGAGGTTCAGATTGGATAGTGGGAAACATTTCTTCACCGAGAGGTTTTGAAGCAATGGAACAAACTGCTCAGAGAGGTGGTGGAGTCACCATCACTGAACGTCTCTAAAAGACAGATAGATGAGGTTCTTAGAGACATGGTTTAATGCAAGGTTTAGGTTATGGTTGGACTCAATGATCTTGAGGATCTCTTCCAACCACTATTATTCTATGATTCTATGGTAAGTTATGTTTGATATTTTCTTTCTCAGAGGACCATGCAACCTCCCTGAGAGCCAGGACTTTTCTGAGGTGTTTGAGAGACGTCTCACGGTCACACCAGCCAGTTCCACCAGCACCTCTCTGTCCCTTCCCGCACCAAAAGTTTTCTCTATATTTCAACCTTCCATGCGAGTTTCTGGGACACAGCAAATTCTGTCCTCTGAGCCTGTTCAGAATAGAGCAGGAGGCCAACATGTTGACGGGCTCTCTGTGCACCTCAAAGCTTTCCTGACCATTTTTCTCAATGCCTCACTTGTACCCAACCTTTCTGGTCCTTAAGCTGTGGATAAGGGGATTGAGCAGGGATGTGGGGATGGTGTAGAAAAAAAACCTGTGTCAAACTGTCTCAAGAGGGCTGTTCTGGGCATCTCACAGTCAAGGATGAGGGTGCTATAGAAAACAGTGGCACTGGTGAGGTGAGTGGAACTGGTGGAGAAGGCCTTCTGTCTGTCTACACTGGGATAGAGAGCAGTGATGCATTCATGCGATGCCCATGTGAACAGGGAGGGGACAAATGGCTCTAAAATACAAACGGTACATGCAAGAGTTGCAGGAAATTGTCCTAGCACGTCTGTGAGCAGAGATGGTGCCGCTGTCAGTCACAAAACTGGGCAGTAGCTGGGTCCGGGTGGTGGAGCTGTATCGGGTCTCCAGGGAGGTCACACTGACCTCGGTTCAAGGAAGCACATCCCAGTGCTGCATTCAGGTGGTTTCTTGGGGAAGTCACTTTCAACATGAAGTGACCTTGATACACCACCCCACAGGCCTCCATGGCCCCCACACGAATAGCTGATGGCATTTGTGCTCATTTGGGTTCATTTCTCTCCACACAGGATGTGGATGCTCACATGTCCCCTCAGTGCATACCTGGACTTCTGACCTAGTCATCTGGTGTCCTTCCATGGGGGGAAGACCAACCTCTCTGAGCTGTGTTGAGAGGACAACGATCAAAATGGTGGCTGCAAGAGGCAACAGCCCCAGGCTGGCACCTGGCAGCATGACAGACTGTTTCCAGGTCTCTCTTGCACACACACTGCATCCTGCTCTTCTCCTGGGACATCCCATCTCCCACAGAACCTTTGCCCAAGGAGAGCACACCTGCACTGGCCTGGCTGCCATTCCTGCCCCCTGTCCCCACGCTCCCCACAGCCCTGAGCTGGGGGTTTTGCTCTGTAGATCAAGTGGGCGGTGGTGCCCGGGCTGTGGTGACTCTGCAGGGCCATACTGGTCAGGCGGGGAGGCAGCCCCCGCTGATGGTGGTCACTGCCACTAACAACCTCCCACACAAACTCTTGGGTGGCCATGGAGGGTGCTCAGAGGGACCCTGCCTTATTCACCATCTGTGTGGGTGCTGGCCACCAACAAGCAACACCTGAACAACCAACCTGAAGTCCCTCAAAAGCCACACTGGGACCCTGATCCCATCACACTGAGTCCACAGAGAAACAAGCAAAGCAACGAGCATCTTCAGAGTCTATTCCTTAGGCATGTTCTTTGAAACAGCTCTCAAAGATCTAAACCTTCAGGCACTGTGCTAAGGAGATCCCCTTGCTGATGGAGATGCTGTTCTGAGGCCAGCTCTGTCGCAGCAGTGCCCATTGCCTGTCCTGGTCACAGCACTGACACACAGCAGGATGGTGACCAAGCCTTGGGAGCGCTCAGGCCTTGCACCAACACAAGGGCTGAGAAGGAGAGTGTGGAAGCGGAGCAAGAAGGATTCTGGAAAGAACAAGGCTGGTGCTTCCTGGCAGAGCTGCTTTGCTGGGACTGTTTGCTCCATCTTTCGACACAGAGGAAAGATCTCAGACAAACATTTCAATGCAGGGTCATTTATTTTGATTAAATACACAGAGAGTAAGACTTCTCATTTACAAGGTCTATGACTTGAACTATAAATGTGGACAGAGAATTAGAAGTGGGATGATTAATGACATCTCTTTGTCAGCAATATTATCATAATTTAAAAAGCAAACCAATCAATCCTTGCTCCAACTCCAAACAATCATCTACAACTACAAACTATAAAAAAGACAGGTTGGATCTGTCATGAGTTTTGTCATAAGTGATACGCAGAAGATGGAATGTTTAATGCCTTTCAAAAGAATCCAGTGATCAGTTTCTTCAGGGTATCCTTGAACTCCTGGTTCCTCATGCTGTAGATCAGGGGGTTCACTGCTGGAGGCACCACCGAGTACAGAACAGACACCACCAGATCCAGGGATGGGGAGAAGATTGAGGGGGGCTTCAGGTAGGCAAACATGGCAGTGCTGACAAACAGGGAGACCACGGCCAGGTGAGGGAGGCAGGTGGAAAAGGCTTTGTGCCGACCCTGCTCAGAGGGGATCCTCAGCACGGCCCTGAAGATCTGCACATAGGAAACCACGATGAACACAAAACACATAAAAACTAAGCAGGCACTGACTACAAGAAGCCCAAGTTCTCTGAGGTAGGTGCCCGAGCAGGAGAGCTTGAGGATCTGGGGGATTTCACAGAAGAACTGGCCCAGGGCATTGCCCTTGCACAGGGGCAGTGAAAATGTATTGGCCGTGTGCAGCAGAGAATAGAGAAACCCAGTGGCCCAGGCAGCTGCTGCCATGTGGACACAAGCTCTGCTGCCCAGGAGGGTCCCGTAGTGCAGGGGTTTGCAGATGGCAACGTAGCGGTCGTAGGACATGATGGTGAGAAGAAAACACTCTGCTGCAATAAAAAGGAGAAATGTAAAGACTTGTGCAGCACATCCCAAAACCGAGATGGCTCTGGTATTCCAGAGGGAGTTGGCCAAGAACTTGGGGAGAATAGTAGAGATGGAGCCCAGGTCAAGGAGGGCGAGGTTGAGCAGGAAGAAGTACATGGGGGTGTGGAGGTGCCGGTCCCAGGCTATGGTGGTGATGATGAGGCCGTTGCCCAGGAGGGCAGCCAGGTAGATGCCCAGGAAGAGCCAGAAGTGCAAGAGCTGCAGCTCCCGTGTGTCTGTGAACGGCAGGAGGAGGAACTGGGTGATGGAGCTGCTGTTGGACATTAGGTACCTGTGGGCATGAGGACCTGTGCAAGGAGGAAAAGACAGTGATGGTTTTGATGAGACTTCTCTGGGAAAAAGCCAAAGCCATTTCTCACAGACCCTCCCACAAAGGACCCATTTTTTTCTTTTTCCAGGAAAATGTCCTGGCTGGAGGCCTCGTGGGTGCTTGATGAGTGTGCAATGAAGAGCAGGGTCTCTGCCCAGGGGCTCTTGAGCAGTCAGCCTGACCCTGTGTGATTGGGTGGGCAGGGGCCAGTCCTGGCGTACAGCTTTGTCAGCTGGAACCGCTCCTGGTGCAGAAGGGACTGTCAGCATCTGTACCCCCAGGCCTGAGAAACGGAGTTTGAGAGGTTTGCGGTTTCTACAGCTCCTTCTGCCCTCCCACCCTGGGGAGTGTTTTTGGGTGTCAGAAGCCCTCAGCATTTCTCCTGCACTCAGGAAGAACAGAGCAAGTCCTGTGAGACCAGAGGATGCCTGTGGGTCAGTGCAGATTGAGGGCAGCTGCTCTGTCCCTCTGTCCTGCTCCAGCTGCCCTGGGCTGGCACTTTTCTGAGACAGAGGCTGATCACACTCCCATGTTACCCTGAAAAGCCACCAGGCACTGCTGAGAGCAGAGGGATCCACGACAGAGAACAACATGTCCAACCTTTCCCAAGGTCTCAGTACCCCACGTTTAGCCCAAGACACACATGGCTCAGTCCCCAGCCCCACAGACTGCATTGCCCACACCCCACAGGTCAGAGCAAAGCTGGGACATGTGTTCCCATGGACACACCTGCACGAAAGGACCCACAAGATCAGGCTGTGACTCTGCAGCTGAAACTGCCATCCCCAGAGAGCCTGACAGCAAGAACAAGATCCCAACAGCAGTGACCCAGAGCAGGGGAGCAAGAAGGACAATGCGGTGAGGGTGGGTGTGAGAGAGGCCAGGGCAGAGGCAGCCGGGCACTCAGACAGCGTCACCCTTCCCCAGCTGTGCAGCCACCTCCCAGACACCAACATTGCCGGGCAGCTGCTCTCAGCCCCTGTGCTCTGCAGAGGAACTGGAGCTCTGGCTGCACAGGAGCTGCTTCATGCCTTGGAGCCCCCGGCCCTGAGGGCAGAGGCTTTGCTGGGTGGGACAGGAGGCCAGGGGGCTGCTCACAGAGGGATCTGCACTGCAGGGGATCACAGGGACTTTTCTCTGTTCTCCCTCCCATAACAATTCCGGGTTTAGTTTCCTCTCATTTCTGATCATTTCCCTGCTGCCTGGAGATTCTCCCCCTGGGAGGTGTTTCCCTGTCCATGTCTCTTCCCTGTCAGTGCTCACAGACCCCATCCCACCCTCTGTGCCCTCCCCCTGGCCCTACAGATCCTGCCTGTTCACAGGGCACTGCCTGGGGGCATCTTCCTGTTTGCAGGCTGGAAAACAGGACAGGTCAGACTAGGCTGATGGGTCCAGCAAAGGTGATGCAGGTGCTGTGCACAGGCAGAGGGGTGGTGAAGGGATGTTAGGAGCCTTCTGGCAGATGTACTGATCACTCAGAGTTGCAGTTCAGGAGTCTCAGTGACTTGTTTAATCATGAGAATTCATTTTCACAGTATCACAGTATGTTTGGGATTGGAAGGGACCTCAAAAGCTCATCCAGTCCAATCCCCCTGCTGGAGCAGGAACGCCCAGGTGAGGTCGCACAGGAACATGTCCAGGCGGGTTTGAATGTCTGCAGGGAAGGAGACTCCACAACCTCCCTGGGCAGCCTGTTCCAGTGCCCTGTCACCCTCACTGAGAAGAAGTTCTTTCTCAAATTTAAGTGGAACCTCTTGTGTTCCAGCTTGATCCCATTGCCCCTTGTCCTATCATTGTTTGCCACTGAGAAGAGCCTGACTCCATCCTCGTGGCACTCACCCTTTATATATTTATAAACATTAATAAGGTCACCCCTCAGTCTCCTCTTCTCCAAACTAAAGAGCCCCAGCTCCCTCAGCCTTTCTTCATAAGGGAGATGCTCCACTCCCTTAATCATCTTTGTTGCGCTACGCTGGACCCTCTCCAGCAGTTCCCTGTCCTTCTTGAATTGAGGGGCCCAGAACTGGACACAATTTTCATTTTATCCTTTCCTGTATCTCCCACCCCTTGGGAGAGGAAACTGAAAAGACAGGCTCAGGAAAGCTCCTTGTCTGTCTGCTAATCCTTGCACTGATCTTCTCCTTGAGGCATCCACTTGCAAACATCCTGGGGGTGATCTGGAGCTGTGAGCAGTGCTGACCCACACAGCACCCTCTCCACAGCAGAAGCAGCTTTCCTGCCCAATAGTGTTTGCTCCTTAATGCGACACGTATTCCCAGCTTGTTGTTGGGCTCTCCCCAGGCAGGCTGAGCGCTGACCCTGGCAGGCGGCAGAGTCCCTGCCCTGGCACAGCCCTGGGGTGCAGGGACCCTGCTCTGCAGGACAGCCCTGGGCACCCCTGCCTGCACATTTACAATTACACCCCACAGCCATCCTTGGGAGAACGCAGCTTTCACGTCTTGTCCCTCTGACAGTGCAGAAGGCAATCCCTGCTCTGCAGCTCATCCTCTCCTCTGCATCAGAGAATCTCTGAGAGTTGTACTTACATCTCTCGCAGGCTCTGCAATGTGACAGCTTTCTGAGATCCTACCAAGATTTGCAGATGCAATGCCCTGCAGCCACAGGCTTCATATCTGTGAACATTTCATTTCCAGTGATCTCTCAGCATCCTCCCACCCCAGCCTGCGTTTCCCTCTCTCTGCCTGGCTCCTGTGCCCTCGGTGCTGCAGGCAGAGCCCTCAGCCCTGCTGCATGTGCAGAGGAGCTGCTCCTGGGCAGAGCTGTCTCTCTGCAGCGCTGCCGCTTGCCAGGAGCTCCCTCTGTCCCAGGAGCCCAGCCCAGCTCAGCAGCACAGGAGCAGCCCATGATGTCCCTTTCTCTGTCCCCTCTGGGCTCCCTCCACATGCCTCTGGGGCTCCAGGGGCACAACTTCAAAGTTGAAGTAATCAGTGATGTTGATTCTCTCTCAACAGACACTTCTTTCCAGCACTGTATATTTAGTTTAAAAAAATAAAGCACTATGAGAATCATATTTTCTTGTCCCATCATTAGGCAGGACACCAGGAATCTTACAGCAAAGTATCTAATTCCTCAAAGCTAGAGTAGGAATATCTTCAGTTGAATGAGTTAAGGCATTGTATTCTGGTTTTATATCCTAGGTCTAGAGAGACATTCATCAATCTTTGTCCATCTCATGTCTGTCCTCTGAGGCAAAGCCTTTGCACACATGGACTCCTGGACACTTGGTACCAGGTTTCCTGTGGCAGGTCAGGGCTGGGCTGGTGCCACAGCTGGGGTGGTCCAGCCCAGATGTGAGGCAATGGCCTCAGTCAGGGACCTGACTGGGGAGCTGGAGCTGTCAGTGCTGCAGACAGAGCTGGGACACGGGTGGAATGAACTGCCAGGCAGGGTGGCAGAAGTGAGTTCATCTGGTCTGCAAGGACAGCAGCCTCCAAGCACAGGACAGCCCAGATCAGAACTCAGTCTGGACCTCTAAGGCAATTCAAGGGCCCATAATGAGCTGTTACTACTGCAGGAACAGTTGAAGGAGAAACAAAGACACTGTGTGGCCACTGATGAATATAAGAAGAGTAGGAGGGAAGAATCCCTGTGTCCTCTTGTTCTTCCGCTTCACCAGCAAGGTCTACCAGGCCTCTGTGACTGGAGGCAGAACAACCAGCAGTGGATGGGATCAAGTCACGGGCCACTGGATCTAACACAACCCTTTCCAGCCTATGGGACAGCAGGGGCAGCATCCCAGGAGCTGAGACAGCAGGACGATGTCACAGTGAGGCCACTCTCCACCATCTTGGAAAGCTCATGGAGACTGGGGGGACTCCCTGACCACTGCCAGCTCTCACACAGTGTGTGCACTTTTCAAAATGGCCAATGGGTGAGCAGGGGAACTAAGGGCTGTGCCCCAGAACATGTCCGCTGGGACCCCATTTCTGGGTGTCTGGAAGAGAAGGTGACGGGGTTTACCCAGTGTAGGTTGTGCCTGTCCATGCTCTTTGCTTCCTGTAGGAAAGGACAGGGTTGTGGACGTAGAGAGAACATTGATGGTCTGTTACCTGGAAATCAGCAAGGCATTCAGCATAATCCCCCACAATATTCTTGTGCCCAAGGCAGTATATTATGGTCTGTGTGTGTAGCAAGACAGGAAAAAGCAATCTGGATGTTTGGGCTTGAAAAGTTGCTATAGACAGTGAGAAACTTTCCATTCCTGAGGGCAGTCAAGCACTGGAAGCTGTGTCCCAGGTGTGTGCATCCACTCTACCCCAGAAAGTGACCAAGATGTGTCTGGATCAAGCCCTGAGTAATCTGGTCTGACCCTGCTTTGAGCAGGAGGTTGATCAGAAACCTGCTGAGATCCCTTCCAGCCTGAATGACGCTGTCCTTTCATCCTCTTCATGTTTTCAGTTTAGAGACAGCTTTCAGGTTCTCTCGACCACAGGAATAATTCAGAGAAGGTCCAGGGCTGCTTTACAAGTGCCCCCAAACAGCCCTGACCACAACTTGTTCATCCGCTCTTGTTTACCGTCACCCAGGTTCTTTTTTGCTGTCCTCATGCCCACCTTGTTCATCCTTTCAGAGCAGGTTGTTCAAGAGGTGTCAGCCTCCATGTACAGAGTCTGCACATCAGCCAGGCATTAAAGTCACCACTACAGAGATGTTGAAAAAGCACTTGACCAGCTCCTTGAACCCGGGAATCCAAATGCCATGTCTGCTGAGATGCCAGCAAACACCCAAACTGTAAGTGAAGGATATGTGAGGATTTTTTGGGTATCCTGGCTTGTCTGCTGACCTGTGTGGTGCTTCAGGTTGTGAAGAGAATCAAAACCAGCCATTTGACTGGGGTAGTTCCATTTTACACGTGTCACACAGGGCAGATGAAGGGAGCTCAGAACTCCAGACTCTGCTGCACAGCTGGGACTGCAGAGACTGGAAATGCAGGTGACAGTGTGTGTCAGTGCACACCACATAAAGATTCTGGCTTCCTTTGTGCCTCTGCACTGACCTGGGATCTGTTCCTTGGCCACCTTGCTCTCAAGAAGGCAATATTCTCCTATGCCACCTCCACCTCAAACACGGAAAAGCAAAAAAAACCCCAAAAGTTATGAAAGAAGGATGATTTTGGGCTAATTCTGTCCAGGAGGTGTATTTTTTAAATCATTTTTAAAAGGAAAAAAAGGGAAAAAAAAAAGGAAAAAAAAAAAAAGGAGAAAAGTTACGAAAGATGCGTGATTTTGTGTTATTTGTGCCCAAGAGGTGTAGTCTTTACATGATTAAAAAGAAAAATATGGGAGAGAAAAAGCATTGTTCTAAGAACTTCTTTCAAGACACAACTACTGAGGTGTAGTAGATTTTTAGAAAAGCAAGAATGACTGCTAGGAATGAACTTAAAGAGCTTCAGTTTATCATCATCATCAGTGAGAACAAGGAGTTCCCTGTTTCTGTTACTAGTGACAGTACCACTGTTCAAAAACATCCTTCAGAGCATCTCCATTTTTCCTGGGCTCCAAAGCTCAGCCTGCTCAGATTTTGAAAGGATTGCTCCAAACCCCTGTGGCCCAAATCTCTACAACTGTCTCTCCTCAACAGCCTTTTACCCCAGGAAGGGGAAAACTCCCAATGCAGGCCCCAAACCAGTGCCCAACCTGCCTGGAGAGGCAGGACAGTTGTACCACACAACAGCAGCCTCTGAGGGAAGCTGGAGGTGATGGAATTGAAATGGTTTCAACCCAAATCATAGAATCATAGCATCATTTATGCTGGAAAAGACCCTTAAGAACATGGCGTCCAATCGTACATCAAACACTGGCAACTCCACCACTAAATCATATCCCTCAGTGCCACATCTCCATGTGTTTTAAACACCTCCAGCAATGGATGCTCCAGTCCTGAGCTGGCAGAACACCATTGGCTGCAGTTGGCCATAAGATACTGGTCATGACTGAGAGTTCAGCCCTCGCTGGCAGAATGTCTCACACCCTCACTGAGGAGGGCAGGGGGCTGGGAGATGGGAGCACGTTTCAGTTTCCAGATCCCAGCACAGAGCCCAAACCATCCTGCCCTTGAACTCTGGCGTCCCGTTTCCTGAGATGCAAAGCTGGTGGCCTTCTGTGGATAATCATGTTAAAAAGCATGAATAATCCTTCAAGTGTTTGTGGAATTTCTCTAGGAATGTCAGTTTTTAAAGAAAAATAAAACTTTAATATGCTTATATTTAAATATCTGTGAAATAGTAACCTGCATCTGTGGAAGCCCCTCTGGCAATATCAATTAAATAGGTATTGGCACTATAAGACTTCAAACCTCATCCACAAGCACACATCTAAGGGGTTCAGATGAAGGGTGGTCTGGCAAACGTCACCCTTTGTGTCCCCAGGTGCACGGACACTGCTCATGTGCCTCTGCAGAGAGTGGCAGGAGCTGGATCCCCTTCTCGGGACAGACTCCTTCCAGGAGAGACACAGACACAGGGGGAACTCATCAGGGCTTTACGGCATTTCCCTCGGCATCAGTTTTGACACATTGGGTGCTGTCCTGTGACTGCCCTTTCTGCACAAATGATCATAAAAAGACAACCATTCAGTAAGACATGGTCATAAAGGGGCTGTTATGGACAAGAAAGCTCACCATGAACTCTGGAGAGAGCGAGGAAGTTTATAATAAGCACCAGGAAGAACCAGGAAGCTCGAGGCCTGTTCTGAAAGCGGGAAGCCCTGAGCAGCCGTGATTGGCCATGTGTAGGTGTGGGAGAGGGTCAGGGCCTGTCAGGGAGAAGCAGTGAGATGGCTGATGGCTTCAGTGAACCCTTCCAGCCATGTCTGAGCCCAGAAATGGAAAGCAGTTGATGTCTGCAGGTGGAGGAGGAACAGGAGGATGAATTTCCTGGGAATATGGAAGGAAGAAAGGCCTCTCTTGGGCTAATCATGTATGGCAGTGACATTTCCATCCTGTGGGCTTGGCTGTGCCTGGGAGGTGGGGAATGGCTGCTGCTGGGGTGGCTGTGCTCAGTCATGGCCCATGAGCTGACCCTGCTCTGCTCCTCTCTTACACTGCCCACACTTGGATGGTCCTCAGGAATCATCCATGAGCCTGGTGGATGAATGAACCTCCTGGAGTGATGGGTATGGATCCAAACAGAGAATTCAAGCAAGTTTGGGACTGGGACATTGAGGTGATTGGTGACCATTGCCAGGTGTATGAAAGAAGCTGGATGAGTTGTGAGGAACTCACAGGCATTTGCAGCTCCACAGAAAACCAGAGCCTAGCAGTTAAAGCAACAGCACTTGACATAAAACCCACCGCAAAAACACTCACACTGACCACAGGAAAAGCCTTGGAAAACATTTGAGAAAGATCTACCGGGTTCCAGGGGTCAGGGCTCAGCCATTCTGGTGATGAACAAGCATCAAGGGCTCACATGGCATCAGAGCCACCTCCACATGGTCCTCACCGCCAGTGTCTCCAAGTCTTTCCTTCACCAACCTCCAGGGACAGGGACCTGCACTGGTTGTTTCCTTCACAGCTGTGTCAGTGATGGCCCTTCATGGGGTCCCAAACACCCTCAGAAACTTGGGGTTTGCTTCTGCCTTTCACTTCATGAGAGGTTTGTTCATTCTTCCAGTCCCTGCAATTCAGGACCATGGCAGCAGAATGCTCACTAACAGCTTACATGCTCTTTACAAGCCAACGCTGTGTGCATCATTTTCCCAAAGGCTTCGAGTCTGGTGTGAATGATTGGGGAGATTTCAGGAATAGCCAAACAGAGACCATTTCAACAATAAAGAGCAATAAAACAGTATTTCTTCTGTCTCCTTCCCCTCTCTCTCTCTGCCACATTTCGAGAAGAGTTGGTATCAGCAATCTCCAATTTTGATTGATCTGGAGTATTTACTGATGAAGACAAAACAATATGTCTGTAAAGTGGGTACCTGTTGCACCACTTGAGACAGGAGACAGGTCAGGACACCTTAAGAGGAGTCACACTGCTCTGGACCAAGAGTTGGTTGTACCTGGGAATATCAGGTGCCACAGCACAGCAATACTTGTGTTCAGGGAGCGGGGCAAATGACCCATGGTCGAGGGTTAAGATTGCGGGGTGACAATCAAACCCTGGCAGATGTATTGTTAACCTCCTCTCCCCCTCGCTTCCCCCTTTTTGCTCCTCCCTCTCCCCCCTTCCCACTCAGCACAGGCGATCGGGAGGGAAAGAAGGACAGAGAGAAGAGAGTTGGAAAAGTTAAAGATGTTTTACTAATGCTACTAATAAGAATAGAGAAAATAATACAAAATGTACAAAACCAATCTTGTAAGTCTCAGCAACTGCAGAGCCAGCACCCAAAGTCCTGGATTAGACTCTGTAGCCAACCGGAGCTGGATTCAGTCTCTCACTGGCCTCCGTTCGCAGGGACGACTCACCAGGTCCTCTCCTAATGTCGGCCATAAGCAGAAGGGAAGGAAAAAAGGGACGAGGTCCTCGTGATCTCCCACTTTTATATGAAGTATTCACGTGAATGGAATGTTACACACCGTTGGTCGGCCTCTCGGTCACCGGTTTCTCGTTGCCCCTCTCGCGAGATGTCCATCCGTGCTTATCAATAAGTTAGCATTCCATTGCTAAGTTTAACCAAAATATGTGTTGGGTTCTCCAGGAAAATGCAGCTAATATGAAGGCTTTAGCTGACAGGCAAAAATTCACTAAAAGAGAAATTTGTTTTTTAACAAAACCAGAACATGTCATCAGGGCAGTGTCCTCGTGGCAGACCTAAGATATCCCAGTATCTGCAAGGTACCAGTCATCCAGGAGGGGTTGGAGCTCATTGACAACATCTTCCTGACATGGGTGACTGAGGAGTCAGTGAGGTGAGGTGCCCTGTGGGACTTCACACTTACAAACCACAAAGAGTTGGTCAGGATGGAACAGTCAGGGATGGGAAAGTGGAGCTGAGGCTCCTGGGAGATGATCACAAGGCCAAGAGCAGGATTTCAGGAGAGCAAGCTTTGGCCTGCTGAGGGACCTGCTTGGGTCCTATGGGATATGACCTTGGTGTCTGCAGTGCTTTTCTCTCACATTTCCTCCCTCCTCTCTCCCACCTGCTGTTGTGCAGCGTTTTTCACCCTTTCTCAAATACAATATCCCAGAGGTGCTGCCAGCATCACTGAGAGGTTCAGATTTGGCAAGGAGTGGGTCCATCTTGGAGCCAGCTGAAATCGGCTCTGTCTGACATCGGTCAAACTCCTGTACTTGCCCTGACATTCACTGGCCTGGCGAAGCGGCAGGTGCCAACAGTCCAAAAGATCTTGGGCCAACTGCTCGACAGAGCTGCCTTGTGGGCCAGTGAGGGTGATCTTCACCTGGATCTGGAACTGGGAAACAAGGAAACCCTGGTGAGGGATGTGAACATCAGTGTCCACCTTGGTTGTTGTGACCATGACACAGTGGGGTCCCAGGCACCAGAGGGGAGGGAGGAAGGCCAGCAGCAGAGCACAGGCTGGTGGGCTCCAGAGGAGAAGACTTTGACGTACTGGGGGCCGGTGGGCGACGTGGTGACATGGAAGTCGGTCTGCAGGGTGAAGGAGCTCAGGAGACATGAGAAGCCTTACAGGACAGCCTGCTCCAAGCTCAAGAATGATCTCTCCAAGTACCCATGAAAAGAAGCATTTATGTCATGAGGCTGCTTGTCTGAACTGATGGAGCTCCAGGGCACAAAGGCAGCACACAGGAGGTGGGAGCAGGGGAAGCTGCAAAGGAGGAATTTAGAAACCTTGTCCATGGATGTGGGATGATGCCAAAGCTGCCCTGGACTTGATACCCAAAGGGGAAGCAGAGTAAGATGAGCTGATACAGCTTCCTTACAGTAAGAGAATAGACAGGGTGATTGTGGGACTGCCGCTGAACTTCCTAAGAGTAGAATCAGACAGGACTGGGGTACTTCATGGCTTCTTTGCCTCCATCTTCACCACCAAGGTCTCCTGGGACTTTGTTCCTGAAGGCAGGAGTCTGGAGAGTATCCAGCAGTGGATGGGGCTCAAGTCAGGGGTGACCTGAGCAAACTCAGACACCATTACAGAACAGGAGATGGGTCACTTGACCAGCTCCCTGAACACAAGTATCACTGTGCACAGCACCTGAGATTCCCAGGAACAACCACCTTGTTGGTGCAGAGGAGTGTGATTCCCCCAGAGGTGTCCTGGTCTATCCCCTCACTCATAAAGTGATTTAGGCATCTTCTTTTGTGACATTTTCAGTCTTTATCAGGAGATGCTACACATCAATATGAACTGGAGGCTGCTGCTACCACCTGTTCTGGAAAGGGAGGGACGGGCAAGCAGGGAAAGAAACAGAAGAAATTGGGCTTTACTGCTATTTCTTGTGGAAATGTTCTCTTTTTCACTGTTCCTGAAATCTCCCTGATCATCCACACCAGACCTGAAGCCTTTAGGAAAGTGCTGCAGAGAGCCTTGGCTCGTAAGAGCATTTTCGGTTCTTTATAGAAGTACTTTTACAAAGGCCAGCTCTGTCACAGCAGTGCCCATTGCCTGTCCCTGCCTGCGCTCACAGCACTGACACACAGCAGGACGGGGACCAAGCTGCCAGAGCGCTCAGGCCTTGCACCAACACAAGGGGTGAGAAGGAGACTGTGGGAGTGGAACCAGAACAGCTCTGGAAGAACAAGCGCTGGTGCTCCCTGGCAGGGCTGCCATGGTGGACATTTTTCGCCCTTCTCCCATACACAATAACTCTCCCTGCAGCTCCAGAAAAGCCTTGGAGGAAGAATATCAGTGAAAAACATCACTGCAGAGCCCTTTATTTTGTTTAAATACACAGAGAGCATGGCTCCATATTTATACAGCCAGTGGGTTTAAAAGGAAAAGCAGACAGTGAGTTAGGAAGGGGATGACTAAAATATCATGATTTATTAAAAAATAAACACCACCACCACACACACACACAGGTCTGGGCCTCTAATACGTTACATTAAAACTGTTATCCATTAAAGAGAAGATGCTGAACACTTTATTATTTTTGAAATGCATCCCTCCATCAGTTTCCACAGGGCATCCTTGAGCTCCTGATTCCTCATGCTGTAGATGAGGGGGTTCAGTGTTGGAGGTGCCACCGAGTACAGAACAGACACCACCAGATCCAGGGATGGGGAGGAGATGGAGGGGGGCTTCAGGTAGGCAACCATGCCAGTGCTGACAAACAGGGAGACCACGGCCAGGTGAGGGAGGCAGGTGGAAAAGGCTTTGTGCCGACCCTGCTCAGAGGGGATCCTCAGCACGGCCCTGAAGATCTGCACATAGGACACCACGATGAACACAAAACACCCAAATCCTACCCAGACACTGACCACAAGAAGCCCAAGTTCCCTGAGGTAGGTGCCCGAGCAGGAGAGCTTGAGGATCTGGGGGATTTCACAGAAGAACTGGCCCAGGGCATTGCCCTTGCACAGTGGCAGTGAAAATGTATTGGCCGTGTGCAGCAGAGAATAGAGAAACCCAGTGGCCCAGGCAGCTGCTGCCATGTGGACACAAGCTCTGCTGCCCAGGAGGGTCCCGTAGTGCAGGGGTTTGCAGATGGCAACGTAGCGGTCGTAGGACATGATGGTGAGAAGAAAAAATTCTGTTGAAATGAAAAAGAAAAACAGAAGGAGCTGTGCAGCACATCCTGCATAGGAAATGGCCCTGGTATCCCACAGAGAGTTGGCCATGGACTTAGGGACGATGGTGGTGATGCAGCCCAGGTCGAGGAGGGCGAGGTTGAGGAGGAAGAAGTACATGGGGGTGTGGAGGTGCTGGTCCCAGGCTATGGTGGTGATGATGAGGCCGTTGCCCAGCAGGGCAGCCAGGTAGATGCCCAGGAAGAGCCAGAAGTGCAAGAGCTGCAGCTCCCGTGTGTCTGCGAACAGCAGGAGGAGGAACTGGGTGGTGGAGCTGCTGTTGGACATTTGCTGCCTCTGGGCATGTGACCTGTCACAGGAGGGAAAAACACTAACAAGTTAGCGGAGATATCTCTGAACAAAATCAAATCCATTTTTCATAGACCCTCCACAAGCTGCATGCATTCTTTCATTTTCCAGGAGACGTTCTTTCAGCTCCGTGGCTGGAGCTCTCTATGAGGAGCATTTGAGGGATCCGGTACGGTTTAGCGTGGAGAAGAGGAGGCTGAGAGGAGACCTTATTGCTGTCTACAACTACCTGAAAGGAGGTTGGAGCACGGAGGGTGTTGGTCTCTTCTGCCAAGTAGCAAGTGATAGGACAAGAGGAAATGGCCTCAAGTTGTGCCACAGGAGATTTAGATTGGATATTAGGAAAAATTCTTCCTGGAAAGGATTGTCACGTGTTGGGACAGGCTGCCCACGGCAGTGTTGGAGTCACCATCCCTGGAAGGGTTTAAAAGGCATTTAGATGAGGTTCTTAGGGACATGGTTTAGTGCTAGTGTTCGGTAAGCTTATGGCTGGACTCGAGGATTTTACAACTGAAGGGATTTTATGATTCTATGATACAATGAAGAGCAGGGCCTCTACACAATGGGGTCTTGATAAGTCACCCCAACTTGGCAGTTGGGGGTAGAGACAAGTTCTAGGGATCAGTTTGGTCATATCAAACCACTGCTAACACAAAGATGCTATAGAACATGTCTGCATCTTAGAGGGAATCACTCAGCATCGAAGGACACCTCAATGAGACAGCCAAGTGTCCTAATGATGGCACTTGATTCAGGGAGACTCAGCTCATTCCCCAGCCCCACAGACTGCATTGCCCACACCCCACAGGTCAGAGCAAAGCTGGACACGTGTTCCCATGGACACACCTGCACGAAAGGACCCACAAGATCAGGCTGTGACTCTGCAGCTGAAACTGCCATCCCCAGAGAGCCTGACAGCAAGAACAAGATCCCAACAGCAGTGACCCAGAGCAGGGGAGCAAGAAGGACAATGCGGTGAGGGTGGGTGTGAGAGAGGCCAGGGCAGAGGCAGCCGGGCACTCAGACAGCGTCACCCTTCCCCAGCTGTGCAGCCACCTCCCAGACACCAACATTGCCGGGCAGCTGCTCTCAGCCCCTGTGCTCTGCAGAGGAACTGGAGCTCTGGCTGCACAGGAGCTGCTCCATGCCTTGGAGCCCCCGGCCCTGAGGGCAGAGGCTTTGCTGGGTGGGACAGGAGGCCAGGGGGCTGCTCACAGGAGGGATCTGCACTGCAGGGGATCACAGGGACTTTTCTCTGTTCTCCCTCCCATAACAATTCTGGGTTTAGTTTCCTCTCATTTCTGATCATTTCCCTGCTGCCTGGAGATTCTCCCCCTGGGAGGTGTTTCCCTGTCCATGTCTCTTCCCTGTCAGCGCTCACAGACCCCATCCCACCCTCTGTGCCCTCCCCCTGGCCCTACAGATCCTGCCTGTTCACAGGGCACTGCCTGGGGGCATCTTCCTGTTTGCAGGCTGGAAAACAGGACAGGTCAGACTAGGCTGAGGGGTCCAGCAAAGGTGATGCAGGTGCTGTGCACAGGCAGAGGGGTGGTGAAGGGATGTTATGAGCCTTCTGGCAGATGTGCTGATCACTCAGAGCTGCAGTTCAGGAGTCTCAGTGACTTGTTTAATCATGAGAACTCATTTTCATTTTATCCTTTCCTGTACCTCCCACCCCTTGGGAGAGGAAACTGAAAAGACAGGCTCAGGAAAGCTCCTTGTCTGTCTGCTAATCCTTGCATTGATCTTCTCCTTGAGGCATCCACTTGCAAACATCCTGGGGGTGATCTGGAGCTGTGAGCAGCTCTGACCCACACAGCACCCTCTCCACAGCAGAAGCAGCTTTCCTGCCCAATAGTGTTTGCTCCTTAATGCGACAGGTCTTCCCAGCTTGTTGTTGGGCTCTCCCCAGGCAGGCTGAGCGCTGACCCTGGCAGGCGGCAGAGTCCCTGCCCTGGCACAGCCCTGGGGTGCAGGGACCCTGCTCTGCAGGACAGCCCTGGGCACCCCTGCCTGCACATTTACATTTACACCCCGCAGCCACCCTTGGGAGAACACAGCATTCACATCTTGTCACTCTTACAGTACAGAAGGCAACCCCTGCTCTGCAGCACATCCTCTCCTCTGCATCAGAGAATCTCTGAGAGTTGTACTTACATCTCCTGCAGGCTCTGCAATGTGACAGCTTTCTGAGATCCTGCCAAGATTTGCAGATGCAATGCTCTGCAGCCACATGCTTAATATCCTAGAAGATTTCATTTCCAGTGATCTCTCAGCATCCTCCCACCCTGGACTGCATTTCCTTCTCTCTGCCTGGCTCCTGTGCCCTCGGTGCTGCAGGCAGAGCCCTCAGCCCTGCTGCGCTGTGCAGAGGAGCTGCTCCTGGGCAGAGCTGTCTCTCTGCAGCGCTGCCGCTTGCCAGGAGCTCCCTCTGTCCCAGGAGCCCAGCCCAGCTCAGCAGCACAGGAGCAGCCCATCATGTCCCTTTCTCTGTCCCCTCTGGGCTCCCTCCAGGTGTCCCTGGGTCTCCAGGGACACATCCTTTCAAACAACCTCAAGTAATCAGTGATGTTGATTCTCTGTCCTCTGCAGCAACACTTCTTTCCAGCATTGTGTTCTTTGTATTAAACAATAAATTGGTATGAGAATCATCTTTTATTTTCCCATCAGTAGACAGGACACCAGGAATGTTACAGCAAATGATTTGATTTCTCCAAGCTGAGGGAGGAATATCTTCAGTTGAAGGAATGTAGGCATTTTGTTCTGGTTTTATACTGCCAGGTCTAGAGAGACATTCATCAATCTTTGGCCATGCCATGTCTGTGCTCTGAAGCAAAGCCTTTGCACACATGGACTCCTGGACACTTGGTACCAGGTTTCCTGTGGCAGGTCAGAGCTGGGCTGGTGCCACAGCTGGGGTGGTCCAGCCCAGATGTGAGGCAATGGCCTCAGCCAGGGACCTGACTGGGGAGCTGGAGCTGTCAGTGCTGCAGACAGAGCTGTGACACGGGTGGAATGAACTGCCAGGCAGGGTGGCAGAAGTGAGTTCATCTGGTCTGCAAGGACAGCAGCCTCCAAGCACAGGACAGCCCAGATCAGAACTCAGTCTGGACCTCTAAGGCAATTCAAGGGCCCATAATGAGCTGTTACTACTGCAGGAACAGTTAAAGGAGAAACAAAGACACTGTGTGGCCACTGATGAATATAAGAAGAGTAAGAGGGAAGAATCCCTGTGTCCTCTTGTTCTTCTGCTTCACCAGCAAGGTCTACCAGGCCTCTGTGACTGGAGGCAGAACAACCAGCAGAAGATGTGGATCAAGTCAGGGGTCACTGGAACTACCACAATCCTTTCCAGTCTATGGGACAGCAGGGGCAGCATCCCAGGAGCTGAGACAGCAGGACGATGTCGCATTGAGGCCACTCTCCACCATCTTGGAAAGCTCATGGAGACTGGAGGGACTCCCTGACCACTGGCAGCTCTCACACAGTGTGTGCACTTTTCAAAATGGCCAATGGGTGAGCAGGGGAACTAAGGGCTGTGCCCCAGAACATCTCCACTGGGACCCCATTTCTGGGTGTCTGGAAGAGAAGGTGACGGGGTTTACCCAGGGCAGGTTGTGCCTGTCCATCCTCTTTGCTTTCTGTGAGGAAAGGACAGTGTTGTGGACGTGTGGAGAACATTGATGGTCTGTTACCTGGAAGTCAGCAAGGCATTCAACATCATCCCCCACAATATTCTTGTGCCCAAGGCAGTATATTATGGTCTGTGTTAGTGTGTAACAAGACAGGAAAAAAACAATCTGGATGTTTGGGCTTGAAAATTGCTATAGACAGTGAGAAACTTTCCAGTCATGAGGACAGTCAAGCACTGGAACCTGTGTCCTAGGAGTGTGCATCCACTCTACCCCAGAAAGTGACCAAGATGTGTTTGGATCAAGCCCTGAGTAATCTGGTCTGACCCTGCTTTGAGCAGGAGGTTGGTCAAGAAACCTGCTGAGATCCCTTCCAGCCTGAATGACGCTGTCCTTTCATCCTCTTCATGTTTTCAATTTAGAGACAGCTTTCAGGTTCTCTCTGACCACAGGAATAATTCAGAGAAGGTCCAGGGCTGCTTTACAAGTGCCCCCAAACAGCCCTGACCACAACTTGTTCATCCGCTCTTGTTTACCGTCACCCAGGTTCTTTTTTACTGTCCTCATGCCCACCTTGTTCATCCTTTCAGAGCAGGTTGTTCAAGAGGTGTCAGCCTCCATGTACAGAGTCTGCACATCAGCCAGGCATTAAAGTCACCACTACAGAGATGTTGAAAAAGCACTTGACCAGCTCCTTGAACCCGGGAATCAAAATGCCATGTCTGCTGAGATGCCAGCAAACACCCAAACTGTAAGTGAACGGTATGTGAGGATTTTTTGGGTATCCTGGCTTGTCTGCTGACCCGTGTGGTGCTTCAGGTTGTGAAGAGAATCAAAACCAGCCATTTGACTGGGGTAGTTCCATTTTACACGTGTCACACAGGGCAGATGAAGGGAGCTCAGAACTCCAGACTCTGCTGCACAGCTGGGACTGCAGAGACAGGAAATGCAGGTGACAGTGTGTGTCAGTGCACACCACATAAAGATTCTGGCTTCCTTTGTGCCTCTGCACTGACCTGGGATCTGTTCCTTGGCCACCTTGCTCTCAAGAAGGCAATATTCTCCTATGCCACCTCCACCTCAAACACGGAAAAGCAAAAAAAACCCCAAAAGTTATGAAAGAAGGATGATTTTGGGCTAATTCTGTCCAGGAGGTGTATTTTTAAAATCATTTTTAAAAGGAAAAAAGGGAAAAAAAAAAAGAAAAAAAAAAAGAAAAAAAAAGGAAAAAAATAAAAGAGAAAAGTTATGAAAGATGTGTGATTTTGTGTAAATTGTGCCCAAGAGGTGTAGTCTTTATAGGATTAAAAAGAAAAATATGGGAGAGAAAAAGCATTGTTCTAAGAACTTCTTTCAAGACACAACTACTGAGGTGTAGTAGATTTTTAGAAAAGCAAGAATGACTGCTAGGAATGAACTTAAAGAGCTTCAGTTTATCATCATCATCAGTGAGAACAAGGAGTTCCCTGTTACTGTTACTAGTGACAGTACCACTGTTCAAAAACATCCTTCAGAGCATCTCCATTTTTCCTGGGCTCCAAAGCTCAGCCTGCTCAGATTTTGAAAGGATTGCTTCAAACCCCTGTGACCCAAATCTCTACAACTGTCTCTCCTCAACAGCCTTTTACCCCAGGAAAGGGAAAACTGCCAATGCAGGCACCAAACCAGTGCCCAACCTGCCTGGAGAGCCAGGACAGTTGTGCCACACAACAGCAGCCTCTGAGGGAAGCTGAAGGTGATGGAACTGAAATGGTTTCAACCCAAACCATACAATCATGGAATCATTGAGGCTGGAAAAGACCCTTAAGAACATGGAGTCCAACTATAAATCAAAGACTGCCAAGGCCACCACTAAACCATGTCCCAAAGCGCCACATTATCACGACTTTTAAACACCTCCAGCAATGGAAACTCCAGCCCTGAGCTGGCAGAACACCATTGGCTGCAGTTGGCCATAAGATACTGGCCATGACTGTGAGTTCAGCCCTCGCTGGCAGAATGTCTCACACCCTCACTGAGGAGGGCAGGGGGCTGGGAGATGGGAGCACGTTTCAGTTTCCAGATCCCAGGACAGAGCCCAAACCATCCTGCCCTTGAACTCTGGCATCCCATTTCCTGAGATGCAAAGCTGGTGGCCTTCTGAGGATAATCAGGTTAAAAGGCATGAGAAGTCCTTCAAATGTTTGCGTAACTCATCTAGACACAGGGGTAACTCACCAGGTCTTTATGGCATTTCACTCGGCATCAGTTTTGACACATTGGGTGTTGTCGTGTGACTGCCTTTTCTGCACAAACGATCATAAAAACACAACCATTAAGAAAGACATGACCATAGGGGGCTGTTATGGACAAGAAAGCTCACCATGAAATCCTGAGAGAGCAAAGAAGTTTATTATTATCACCATGAAGAACCAAGAAGCTCAAGGCCTCTTCTGAAGAGCGGGAGGCCTGAGCAGCCGTGATTGGCCATGTGTAGGTGTGGGAGAGGGTCAGGGCATGTCAGGGAGAAGCAATGAGATGGCTGATGGCTTCAGTGAACCCTTCCATCCATGTCTGAGCCCAGAAATGGAAAGCAGTTGATGCCTGCAGGTGGAGGAGGAATAGAAGGAAGATTTTCCTGGGAATATGGAAGGAAGAATGGCCTCTCTTGGGCTACTCATGTATGGTAGTGCCATTTGCATGCTGTGAACATGGCTGTGCCTGGGATGTGGGGAATGGCTGCTGCTGGGGTGGCTGTGCTCAGTCATGGCCCATGAGCTGACCCTGCTCTGCTCCTCTCTCACACTGCCCGCACTTGGATGGTCCTCAGGAATCATCCATGAGCCTGGTGGATGCATGAACCTCTTGGAGTGATGGGTATGGATCCAAACAGAGGATTCATGCAAGTTTGGGACTGGGACATTGAGGTGATTGGTGACCATTGCCAGGTGTATGAAAGAAGCTGGATGAGTTATGAGGAACTCACAGGCATTTGCAGCTCCACAGAAAACCACAGCCTTGCAGTTAAAGCAACAGCAGTTCACATAAAACCAACTCCCAAAATACAAAACACACTGTCCGCAGGAAAAACCTTGATAAATATTTGAGAAAGATCTACCAGGTCCCAGGGGTCAGGTCTCAACCATTCTGGTGATGAACAAGCATCAGGGGCTGACATGGCATCAGAGCCACCTCCACATGGCCCTCACCACCTGTAACCAGTGTCTCCAAGTCTTTCCTTCACCAGCCTCCAGGGACAGGGACCTGCACTGGTTGTTTCTTTCACAGCTGTGTCAGTGATGGGTCTTCATGGGGTCCCACACACCCTCAGAAACTTGGGGTTTGCTTCTGCCTTTCACTTCATCAGAGGTTTGTTCATTGTTTCAGTAGCTGCAGTTCAGGATCATGGCAGCAGAGGGCTCATGAACATCGAAAATGCTCTTACAAGCCAAGGCTCTGTGCAGCATTTTCCTAAACGTTTCAAATCTGGTGTGGATGATTAGAGAGATTTCAGGAATAGCCAAACAGATAGCATTTCCATAATAAACAGCAATAAAGCCACATTTCTTCTATTTCCTTCCCTGCTCACCCTTCCCTCCCTTTCCAGAACAGGTGGTATCAGCAGTTTCATGTTCATATTGTTCTGGAGCGTCTCCTGACTGACTGAATATAATGGAAAAGTGGGTGCCTAAATCACCATGTGAGTGAGGAGACAGGCCAGGACACCTCAAGAGGAGTCATACTCCTCTGGACCAGAATGTGTTCCTGGGAATCTCAGGTGACACAGCACAGTGATACTTGTGTTCAAGGACCTGGTCAAATGACCCATCTCCTGTTCTGTAATGGTGTCTGAGTTTGTTCAGGTCACCCCTGACTTGAGCCCAATCCACTCCTGGGTGTTCTCCTTTAGGAATAAAGTCCCAGGAAACCTTGCTGAAAAAGATGGAGGCAAAGAAGTCATGAAGAACCTCAGTCCTGTCTGATTCTACTCTTACGAAGTTCAGTAGCAGACCCATGATCTAGACAGGGTGTCTGTTCTTTTACTGCAAATGAAGCAATGTCAGCTCGTCTTGCTGCCCTCAGACTCCCGTTCAAGAATCAAGCCCAGGGAATCTTTGCCATCATTCCTACATCCATGATATAAATTTCTTCTTTTGCAGCTTCCCCTGTTCCCACCTCCTGTGTGCTGCCTTTTTGCCCTGGAGCTCCATCAATTCAGACAAGCACCCTCAATGACATAAATACTTCTTTTCATGAGCACTTGCAGAGAAAATTCTTTGCTTGGAGCAGGCTGCCCTGTAAGTCTGATCAGATTTCCTGAGCTCCTTCACCCTTCAGACCTACTTCCTACTTCCAGACCTACTTCCTACTTTGCCCACCATTCCCCAGTATGTCAAAGTCTTCTCCTCTGGAGCCCACCAGCCTGTGCTCTGCTGCTGGCCTTCCTCCCTCCTCTCTGGTGTCTGGGACCCCCTGTGTCCTGGTCACAACAGCCAAGGTGGACACTGATGTTGACATCCCTCACCAGCTCTTCCTTCTTCATTCCATACCAGATCTAGGCGAGCACCTCTCTTTTTGGCCCACCAGGCAGACATCTTCATATGTTGGCCCAAGATCGTTTGAACTGTTGGCACCTGCAGCTTTGCCTGGCCAGGTAATGTCAGGGAAACTAAAGTTCCCCATAGGAACCTGCTAATTGACTGGAGACATCCTAAGGCTGCTGACAGAAGATGTTTTCCATTTCTTCTCTATGATCAAGTAGTTTGTAACATCTAACAGGATTTACATGGCGAAGTCTTAGAACTGGGGTGGGTGTGGATGTGCTACAGTTCCACCTCTCTGAGAAGATAACAGGAGTTTGACCAACGTCAGACAGAGCCGATTTCAGCTGCTCCAAGATGGACCCACTCCTTGCCAAATCTGAGCCACTCAGTGATGCTGGCAGCACCTCTGGGATATTGTATTTGAGAAACGGTAAAAAACGCTGCACAACAGCAGGTGGGAGAGAGGAGGGAGGAGATGTGAGAGAAAAGCACTGCAGACACCAAGGTCATATCCTATAGGACCCAAGCAGGTCCCTCAGCAGGCCAAAACTTGCTCTCCTGAAATCCTGCTCTTGGCCTTGTGATCATCTCCCAGGAGCCTCAGCTCCCCTTTCCCATCCCTGACTGTTCCATCCTGACCAACTCTTTGTGGTTTGTAAGTGTGAAGTCCCACAGGGCACCTCACCCCACTGACTCCTCAGTCACCGGTGTCGGGAAGATGCTGTCAATGAGCTCCAACCCCTCCTGGATGGCTGGTACCGTGCAGATATTGGGATATCTCAGGTCTGACACGAGGGCACTGCCCTGGAAACATGAGGCTTCTTTCATTTGTCTGAAGGAGGCCTCATCTAATTCCTCTTCCTCATCAGTGAGTCAGTAGCTGATGTCCAGTCACCACAACACTGCCCATGTTGTTCTGCTCTCTCATGCTGACTCTTCAAACTTCAGCTGACATTGTCTGTCCCCAGGCTGAACTTCATGCATTCCTGCTGTTCTCTCACAAAAAGGGAATCTACCCCTGTGAGTCCAAAACTCTGACATTATGAGTAGCAGATCCCCAAGACCCCACAGTTTCTCCAGGAGATGGTATTTGTAGTGTCCTGTAGCTCCTTATCCTGTTACCTTGGGAGAGAAACCCTCATCAGGATAAACCATCTGCATGAAAACGTTAACAGCTGAGCAAATGGAGCTTCAGTCCAGGGAGAGTCCAGACCTTGTGAATATCTGGTATTCGCCCAGCAGAAAGCTCTGAAGTTGTACAAAGAGAAGTGACCAGTGCTGTATCAGGGTGGGACAATAACCCCATCCATCAGGACAGAGCAGGACCTGACACGCTGAGCAGTGACCCTGAGGAGAAGGGCCTGGGCACTCCAAGGTCCCCACACCAGCCCGTGGTGCACGCTCACCATGAACAAGGCAGCTGCACACGGGGCTGCATGAGGAGGAGCGTGGGGACCCAGACACCTGGAGTTCTCATCCCATTCGGTTCAGCACTGGTGTGACCCCACACACACGGGGGTGTGCCAGTGTGCGGCTTCCCAGTCTGGAGAAGCAGGGAGGAACTGGAGAGTGCAGGGCTGTGCCAAGGCAGGTTCAGCACCTTGTGCACATGGTGTGGGATGCTGAGGGACCTGGGCTGCTTTGGCCCAGCAGCGCTGGGGAGGCTGCAGCAGTGCAGGAGTAGCCTGAGAGTGCTTGAAGGGTGGTTTCAGAGGTGGTGGAGGTTTTCTGCATAGTGGGAAAGAGCATGAGAAAGAAATAATGGCACAAAGGGCAGCTGGGGAGGTCCAGGCTGGAGATGAGCAGGAAGGAATGTGACTGGAAGGGCAGTGCTGTGGTGGAGCAGGTCAGCAGAGGGAGTCTGCATCAGCCCAAGGCTTTGTGCTTCAAGGAACAGCTGGGGAGGATGCAGAGATCTCAGCAAAGGGAGGAAGATGCTCAGACAAGAGCAAGGTGGGGCAGCAGGGGGGATGTCTGCAGCCTGCAGGGAAAGAGGTGCAGGGGATGCCACAGCACAGGACAGGCTGTGGTGGAGATGATCAAGGGATGTAAAGAGGCTGAAAGCCCCCACCAGACATGAGCTCCTCCTCTCCTTGGCTATGGCTGCTGTCTGCACCTCTGATGCCTGTGAGGAGACACCTTGTCCTTCCAGCACAGGGGCCTCATGGCCTCCTTGTCCCCAGCCAGGACCCTGGGAGGTGTGGGACCGTAGTCCTGCCCTTGGCCTTGCACAGCCCCACATCACACTGTCCAGGAAGGGAACTGGGCAACAGTGATGGACAGGATCTGCCTTCCCAGGGCTGGGGGTCAGGGCTTGTCCCTTTGACTAATGAGACACATACACATTTACTCAGCATCTAAGAGAACTTCACCTTGCTTTTCCTGACCTGTTGTCACTGCATTCAATTTTCTTCTCTAACCAGACCCTGGGGTCAGTTCCTCAGTAGTGTCCCTCAGTGGGACTCATTAACATTGCAAGAAACTTTGGAGTTTGAATCTGACTTCTTGAGAGGTTTCATCAGCTTCCCCTCAGGGTCTGAGGTTCA